>NC_133788.1:1223433-1246997 GCF_003597395.2 Chelonoidis abingdonii | reverse complement strand
TGGTGGGAGGGAGAAGACAAAAGGGGAAGAGAGATAGATTCTTTTCTGTTTCCTGGTATTTGGTTGTCTCTTTGTGGAAGAGAGGAGACATGCTTCTTGGTATTGTGATGTAAAGAGGTTGCATCAGTAATCTCTCAGGGTAGCCCGGCGAGGGAAGCCTGGGAGGGGTAAAAGGAGGGGGGGGGTTATTCCTCGTTGTTTTAAGAATCCAAGGGATTTGGGTTCTTGGGGTCCCCAGGGAAGGTTTTGGGGGGACCAGAGTGTACCAGGCACTGAAATTCCTGGTTGGTGCCAGGCTATCAGATCTAAGATGGTAATTAAGCTTAGAAGGTTTCATGCAGGCACCCAGATTTTTGGACGCTAAGGTCCAGATTTGGGAAAGATGCTTATGATAGAAGCTAGCATTGTTGGAGAAGAACTATCTATTTCACAAAGTAAAGTTCTTAGTATTAAAGTGGGCTGTGACCAAGAAATTCCGCAATTATCTCTGTGGAGTGAAATTCACAGTGCATACTTATAACAATCCCTTAATTTATATTGTGAAGTCAGCCTGTTTGGGTACCACAGGGCATAGATGGTTAGCAGCATTGGCCATCTATGATTTCCAAACACAGTGAACTTGGATCTTGATGCAATATCACAAAGGCTACATGGAGAGAGGTTGCCAAATGAGGAATGGATTGACATTCCAGCTTCTGGAATGAGAGTTTTGTGTAAACTGGCTGAGACCCAGCATACTGATGCCATTGTGAACAAGACTAGGACCATCAATATGCTTGGAGCCTTTCCCAATGCTATTCCTGAGGTATATACAAATGCCACCCATCTGGATCTTACTTCATTACCCAAATTGCACAGAGAAGATATCCGCACTCCCTATCTTAGAGATCAGAGCCTGAAAGTGATCCTGACTGCAAGAAGACTGAGGAGACCTGTGAATACCATGCAGAATGTCCATCTAGATAGCAAACTGACCTTGAAAAAGTGGGACCGCTTGACATTGAAAGGAGGCCTGTTATATCAAGAGACTAGGGACTCGCTTCATCAGCAGCAGCAGCTGATGTCACCAGGAAAATTCAGGGACCTGGTGCTGAAGTTGAGGGCATTTTGGGGTAGACCAGACAGTTGAGATAGTAAGAAGAAGGTTCTGTTGGCCCAGATTAGCAAGGGATGAAGTGGAATATTGAAATAATTGCGCCAGATGTTTAGCTCAGACAATATCACTCAAAGCATCTGCCCAGTTAGTTAACATCCAGAGCAAGGGACCCATGGATCTTGTGTGTATTGACTTTCTGCTCTTAGAATCTGACAACAAAGGCAAGACTAACATATTAGTGGTAACAGATCATTTCACTCACTACACATAAGCATCCCCCAAAAAAGACCAGCATGCTACCACTGTAGCCAAATATTATGGGAAATATTATTCGTGCACTAAAATTGGCATGCCAGAATTCACTCTGATCAGGGATATAACTTTGAAAATAGACTTATCAAAAAACTACTACAAATAATTGAGGTAAGGAAATTCCGTACATCTCCATATCATCCACAAGGAGACCCACAGCCAGAAAGTTCCAATAGGATGCTTTTGAACATGCTTGAGACTCTCAGCCCAATACAAAATCACAAATGGAGCCAACATATTTCTCAACTAGCTCACACTTATAATTGTACCAGGACAATGCAACTGGATTCTCCTCTTACTACCTAATGTTTGGGAGGGAAGCCAGACTACCAGTGGACATTTGTTTTGGAGTGACTCCAGATGGAGGTGGCCCTGAGACATATCTTCAATATGTAATGAAATTAAAGAAACAACAGGAGAACACCTTTTGACTGGCTACAGACACAGCAGCAAAGACTGCAACTCAATGTAAGACTCGATATGGCCAGTGCACAAGGGAGCAAGAACTACTCCCAGGTAAGTGGGTTTCGAAAAGGAACTTGGGAGTAAAAAGGAAGAACAAGCTGGGAGACATATGGAAATCAGACCGTCATCAGGTCAATCAGAAATGACCTGGGATTCCTGTATATCAGCTCCAGAGAGAAGAAGGAAGGAGAGATGTCAGAACTCTTCACAGGAATCACCTGTTGCTTGTTGGGCAGTTGGTGCAGTTCTCTGAAAGTGAGTCTGGCAACTAAGATGGCAACTAAGTCTACTACTCAAAACTAGGCTGTTCCATGTGACTGTGATGGTCTGGTTGTGACTGAACAGTGACATAAAGGTGAGAATCTCTCTGGTGATGAATCTGATCATTGGAGTTTAACTACTTTTGTCAACTCCCCAGAACCTTGAATCACAATGCCCTGTGAGGGCCTGATGACTGCGGATCCTGCACTACAGCCCCCAGAGATGAATATGGCTGCAGAGGATGAAGTGGTCTTGGTGATATCCAAGGAAGGGGAAGTACCATCCATAGGAAGCCCTCCTGTGCTGGATGCAGAACCTGATGCAGAATTACAGGGAAAGTGCATACTGCAGTGCGTAAAACTGGGAAAGAAGTGAAGCCAGTAGCAAGGCTTACCTATGACTTGCCTGTGACAGGATGCCCAGGGTACAAACTGGAATCGGGGCTAAGTTCCCTCTGAGCTGCGCAGTCATGCTATCAAGGGCCATGCAGGTAGGGAGAGACACCTCTCTCTCAGGCCAGCCCAGCTCTGGAGCTGCCATAGCCCAGGAGAGGCGTCTCTCCCTCATCCCCAGACCAGCCCTGGAGCTTCTGTGGCTGAGGGGCAGGCACTTTCTCCCAGCTCTGGGCTGCTGCGGCAAGCGAGGGCTGGGGGGAATCCTCCCTTCCAGCCAGAGCCCCGGGGCAACCTGCACACCAAACCACTCATCCCCAGCCCCCCACCCGCCCCGTCGGAGCTCTCACCCACCCTGCACTCCAACCCTCTGCCCCAGGCCTGAGCCCCCTGCCACATCCCAAACTCTCATCCCTGGCCCCACCCAAGAGCAGGGGGAATGAGAGGAGGACAGCTGTGCCTGAGCCAGCACTGAGATCCCCTGACTGTCTCCCCTGCCTGAGAGGAGTGTGCGTGATCCCCTGACTGTCTCCCCTGCCTGAGGGGAGTGCGAGCGATCCCCCGACTGTCTCCCCTGCTTGAGGGGGTGCGAGTGATCGCTTGACTGTCTCTCCTGCCTCAGGGGAGTGTTGGTAACCCCCACAACTGTCTCCCCTGCCTGGGGGGGTGCAGACAATTGCCCAACTGTCTCTCCTGCCTGAGGGGAGTGTGGGCGATCACCCAACTGTCTCTTCTGCCTGAGGGGAGTGTGGCTAATCCCCTGACAGTCTCTCCCCCTGCCTGAGGGGAATGCAGGCAATCTCCTGACTGTCTGTCCCCGGCGTCACATAGCTGTGCCTGACCCCCAACGGGCTCCCCCGGGATGACATGGCTGTACACTGCACCCTATGTAGAAACCAACAGCCTACAGCTCGTGTGTCTCTGTGTCCTCTGGCAGGTGTGAACACTTGTGTGTGTGGAAGCCTAGGGGTGTGTTTGTGCGGGGATGGGTGTCCCACTCCCGTTGCAGATGGCAATGCACCATGTGAGCAGTGACATCCCCGTGAGCAGACACACTCGCCTGCAACACCAGTGCACCCACTTGATGCCGCCCCCACCCCAATACACCTTCTCACACCTGCCTGTGCCCCCTGACTCCTGCAGCACACCTCCCCTCCCTGTGCCAAACTGCTCTGGTCTGTGGTAAGCCGTGAAATATTTTAATCAAATATTCTCTTTAGTGTTTCTTCTCTTTCCCATGCTGGATTCCTAGAAGACAGGCATTTATGGTGTAATCCCACTCCAGCCTGGGGGAGAGTCCAGCCAAGGTCAACACCACGAGACAGGCAGCGCCTGCCAAGGGGAGAGAGTGAAGCATTTAGCACTTGGCGGAGGAGAAAATAAAAATAAAAACCTTAAAAAAACAACAAAAAGAAAACATTGGTGGAAAAAAAGAAGCTGTAAGAACCCTGTCTGCCTGGCCCCACCTACGTCTGCCTGACTCCACCCGTATCTGCCTGACCCTGGCCCTGACTCTGATCCCGTCTGCCTGACCGCACCCCATCTCCCTGAGCCCAGCTCTGCCTGCCTGACCCTGGCCCCCTCTATCTGGGGTCTTTCTCCATCTCAGAACCAGAGAAACAGGCAGGGCCACAAGTGGGGTCCATGCAAGGGCCTCTTCAGCACACAACTGATCTGTGGCAGGCAGGGCCCCTGTACAGGCTGTGGGGATAGAGCCTGTCACTGGAGGCTGAGCCCAAGCAGGTGTTGCCATTCCCACCTTCAGCACTTTCATTACATGTGGCGAGGACACACAACAGAAGGGGCCTTGTCCTGTTCCATGAGCCCCTATCCTGCACAGACCTTTCTCTGGGGTCTCTCCCACCAGACTGCCTCAGGTGACCCTGGCCCCAGAATGAGATGGAAAAGCCCTATGAGATCATCTTGTCCATCTTGCTCCTTGACATTGTTGATCTCTGCAGTCTGCTCTCTAGGGCTTTGTCCAAGCCGGTCTGCAATGACTCACTCCCTAGGATTTCCACCACTTCCCTTGGGACACAGCTCCACGGGAAATATTTTCTGGGAGCCAAAAGAAATTTTCCTTTGCTCAAGCCTGTCCCATGATTCCTAACTACAGCCCCTTGCAAGTTTTCTTCATCATGCTCAGCGCTGCCCTTGCTGTCCCCTTGGGGGCAGGCAGCGAGCTCTCTGCTCTGGTCCCAGCATCAGAGCCAGCGTAAGCCCCCTCTCTGGTGTGCAGGGGGGTGGGGAGCATCTCTCCCTCCCACTCAGCCCCAGGGGTCTAGTTACAGGTAGGCAGGTATCCTGAGCCCAGCAGCCCCTCCTCCCTGCCAGCCAGCTCATTTGCGTTTTCACTGACCATTTCCATCCTAGCCAATTGGTTCCCTGGATCTAAATTCAAATCTTCGACCTTTACAAGAGCAGGGCCTGGATCCTGTCCCAAAGAGACACAGTCACCCTCCAACAGGACCTCACAGCCGATATCCTGGAGAACCAGCCAGCCTGACCCCTCCTGTGTCTGCACAGGGATCTGGGCAGGGCGAGGGGCTTCACCCTGGGGACCTTCACCCAGGTCCCACAGCCCCTCAGCATCTGCGGCTGCACCACCTGGGGCTTGACAACAGTTGTCTCTGTCCCAGGGTCTCGCCACCCCAGGCAGGTCTCCCCATTGACCACCACCTTCTGCTCTCACTGGGGGTCCAAGGGGCCTGAGCCCAGGAGAGTCCACACAGACATACAGGTCGGGGCCAGGAGTGGGAGCCTGTCCACCACCCCACCCATCTGGCTGACAGCGTCTACGGCCTTGGGACCCAGCAAGGGAGCTAGATGCCAGGGTTTTTCCTCAGGGTCTCCCTGGTTCAAATCACCAGCCTGCTCGAAGGCAGTACGGTGAGCATCCACATCCCTCCCACCCCCTTAACCAGGGGCAGCAATTTAGTATCGAGGTTCCCTGCAGAACTGCATCCCGGGGTCTATCCCACTCACCCCTGGGAAGTCCCCTATGCCTCTCTGCTCCACCGTCGCCAGTCCATGCTGCTGCTGCTTCTCCTGTAGCTCTTTCTGGGGCTCTCGCTGTCTCTCATAGTCCTCTTGCTCCTTCTCACCTCCTCTGGCCCTCTCAGACTCAGCTCCAATCCCCTCCGTCTCCAGTCCCCTGAGGGGGAACCTGATCATGAAGACCCCCATCTGGTTGGGGACAGGAGTCTTGGGGATGCCCGGCTAACACTCCAGCTGCTCCCAGATCCTCTTGTAGCCCCACTTGTCACAGAGGGTCGGGGAGTCAGAGACCTGCCCCCCACACTTCCTGCAATTCACCATGACTCTCAGCCAGCCAGTACAGCAGAAGGTTTATTAGACAACAGGAATAGCCTAAAACAGAGCTTGTAGGTACAGACAACAGGACCCCTCAGTCAGGTCCATCTTGGGGGCCTCCCTCCATTTTTCCAGCCACCTCCACGTTGAAACTCCCTCCAATCCCTCTTCTGACCTTTGTCTCTTTTCTGGGTCAGGAGGCCACCTGATCTCTTTGTTCTCCAACACCTTCAGTTGGCATCTTGCAGGGGAGGGGCCCAGGCCATCAGTTGCCAGGAGACAGGGTGTCGGCCATTCTCTGTGCAGACACCATCACATCTGCCTGTGGCTCTGCAACAATCACACACCCCTATCCCACCACCTAGATACTTAAGAACGGCATAGGGGAAACTGAGGCACACATACAGTACTCAGAGAAAACATTAAGAACATTCCCACTTTGTCACACTGGGACATAAGAATGGCCCATTTCAGGTCATTTGTCTCCAGGCATTCTAGTTCATTCAGCAACCCATTGTACTGGCCATTTTCCCTCCCCTGGGAGTTTGCACCGTGATCACATGAGAGGCAGATGACAAAGGAGGTATTTGAGGGAGATTTGTCCTTGGCTTTGATCTTACAAGGGCTATGAGCTGCAGCAGTTAATCTGAAGGCCAAACCTAATGCCAGAGGAGCATATGACAAGCACTGCTCACGTGTGTCAATGCCTGTGCAGGGGTCCTTGTGTTCTCTGTGCCCATGTTGCACAGCCAGGCTGAGGCCCGTGTTTGCCTCGGGGGAGGGCAGAAGGCAGTGTTGCTGTGTTTGGAGCGGGATGCACATCACAGGGCCTCGCAGTCCTGAAATAGGCCTGTTCCCCTGCAGTCTGTAGCCCGACTCTCCTGGGGTGACGTATCCCAAGTTTAAACATTCTGTTTGGCCAAATATGCAGCCACCTTGCGCTGAGCTCTCTGCACCCTTGGGCCATTTCTCTGTCCTCACCAGCCGTTGCAGCTCCTCCCACTACTGCCACCTGCTGATGTCACCAAAGCGCTGCTTACACCCCCCTCCTGCACCACTGATGGAGAGGCAGTGATGCCAGAGCCAAGGCCCAAAAGGGGGCACTCACCCAGAATTCAGCACTGGGGGGCCTTGGGAAGTCAGGTTACCTGGCAGGCTTTTGGACAAGTCAGGGACTGTGGGTAGATGGGATCAGCAGGGAGGCCCTTCCCCTCCCCCTGTCCTGAGGAAGTGAGGGCCAGGCTACCTGTGAGCCCCACAGCCCAGCATACAGCCTGGCATGGGGTGCTGTGCTGCTCAGCTGCATCGCCTTCCCCCAACCCACTATGACCAGAGAGGCCGGGGATGCCTCACCCTGCTGAGCCATACGCGAGGATCCTACCACCACTCCATACTGCTGCCCATAGCCTCCCCTTCAGTGTGTCCCAGAGACCCGCACCAGCCTGCGGAGCTGGTGAGTGCCTGGCTACCAGCCACGCCGCTTGCAGGGCAGCACGATATTCTTTCTCTCCACCGCTGCAAAACAAGCTGCCGTCATGCCCAGTGTGAGAGTCCGTTTCTGAGCTGGCAGGAATAAAAGGTGCAGGGCCACAACATGCAAACTGCACATGATGCCCTCGCCTAGGGAATGGGGGGAGCAAGCTCTGTAACATGGACTAAGGCAGATCATATGAAGGGTCCCGAAAATACAATTATGTGATATTGGCAGGGCACTGCTGTGGGGAAGCTCACAGAACTGGAGTCCAGCTGACTCTGCCAGGGCACTGCTATGTGGAAGCTCACAGCACTGGAGTCCTGATGACTCTGGTAGGACACTGCTGTAGGGAAGTTCAGAGCACTGGAGTCCCAGCTGGCTCTGCCAGGGCACTGCTGTGGGGAAGCTCACAGCACTGGAGTCCCAGCTGGCTCTGCCAGGACACTGCTGTGGGGAAGCTTACAGCACTGGAGTCCCAGCTGGCTCTGCCAGGGCACTGCTATGTGGAAGCTCACAGCACTGGAGTCCTGATGACTCTGGTAGGACACTGCTGCAGGGAAGTTCAGAGCACTGAAGTCCCAGCTGGCTCTGCCAGGGCACTGTTATTTGGAAGCTCACAGCACTGGAGTCCCAGCTGGCTCTGCCAGGGCACTGATATGGGGAAGCTCACAGCACTGGAGTCCCAGCTGGCTCTGCCAGGACACTGATATGGGGAAGCTCACAGCACTGGAGTCCCAGCTAGCTCTGCCAGGGCACTGCTGTAGGGAAGCTCACAGCACTGGAGTCCCAGCTGGCTCTGCCAGGACACTGCTGTGGGGAAGCTCACAGCACTGGAGTCCCAGCTGGCTCTGCCAGGACACTGCTGTGGGGAAGCTCACAGCACTGGAGTCCCAGCTGGCTCTTGCCAGGACATTTGCTGTGGAACGCTCACAGACTGGGTAGGCTGACTCCAGCCAGGGCAACTGTTGTGGGGATGTCCTTATTTCCTGGTAGTGCATGCTTGATATGCAGGCAGTACATGCAAGTGGATCAGCAGAGACAAGTGCTAGCCCTGGTGAGAAACTCAGTCTGTGTTGCTCGATGTGCAGTCTCCAGTGTGGATTTCTGCAGTGCCTGCACTAAGTTCCTAGTCACGTAACTTTGCATCAATGCCCAGACAGCTTTTCCTCTCCTGCCATGGCCTGGCGGCGCAGGGCGGCTTGTGATCAGGAGGGTGTTTATGGGCACCCTGTGTTTGTGGACTTGGTGCCAGTCTGTCCTCCTGACCTTCATCCAGGGGGAAACAGTGTTCCTGTCGGGTCGCGTTGTATCCATGAGTCACGCAGGATGGCTTCTGGACTCATAGCCTGTTTCCTTCCATGCTCTGCTGGCACCTTCTGCACCAGCTCCACTCCACACCCTTCTTGGCACGGAAGGTGTGAAATTGCCCGGCTTATATCGCCGCGCCGGCTTTCATTTTTCATGGCTATTACCTGTGCCTCTCGTGTGTGCCAGAGGCCTCCCCGCCTGCAGCTGTCCCAGGACATGGAGGTAAGCAGGTTGGAAGGTGGGAGCAGGATGATGGAGGTCAGTTCACGGGTCAAGTCCCGCCTTGGCCATAGCTATCCAACCAGCAGGCTCTGTGTGCTTAGAGAAATGTGCAGACAAGCAATGTGCTGTTTGAATGAAGTACATGGACTAAGTCAGCTGGCCTCTGCTGCTCCTGGACTCTGCAATGTCTGGTGTCAGGCTACGCTGGAGTGTCCTTATTCTAGATCCATCCACGGAGAGTAGCACTTGAAGTGCCTTTTCCAGGACTTTGGCGCTTGCACAGGACACTGTTCACCTTTGGCTCAAGAGGTGATGAGGTTGGGACTGCAATTCTTGAGCTCCAACGGGTGGGGCTGGACTCCGCATCCAGGCTCTTCTAGTTTCTGTCCAGATCAACCACAACAAGCCAATTAGTGCTGTCATGGGCTGTCCCTTCCAACAAAATTTAGTGGACGATTCTCACAAGGCGCTCAGAAGGAAAACACAGTACTTGCACACTATCCACGTGGAATTCGTAGACATGCCGATTCAGCTATGGCTGTGATGGTCACAATGACCGAGCGAATTGAAAGCTGCAGCTATCCAATCTTGCATCTGTAGAGTGAGTTTAGCATGAAACGCTTTGCCCAATAAATTTGTTAGTCTTTAAGGTCCACAAGAGTCATGTTTTTCTTGCTATTACAGACGTAAACGGCTGCACTCTGAAACACTCTCAATGTAGTGTTCACCATAACTACCTTAGGGAAGAGCGAAGCGTTTGTAGTTTGGTGAAGGTTCAGGAGCCAAAGACTTTGAATTCTGGTTTCCTCCCTGCTACTCACTGTGGGACTTTTGGGCAATCGATTGTGATTGTCTTCCTCAGTTTCCCAGTTGAACAGGAGTTGGTTATACTACTTCTCTACTTCTACTGTCATTAGCGGATTGAGAGTGTCTAACCAAAGCCCTTTCACAGCTTCCATGGATGAACTACGAAATTCATGTCAGTTTACATGAAACAAGAGAAAATTACTATGTAGGTGCCAACTGACTTTTGAGCAACAAATGTCTGCCTAAGTAGGGCCCCTCTCACTTGCTGTCTATTAAGGGCATTTAAATTATAGAGCAATTGTTTGAAATTCCTCTGTTCACTAACTCTAACGATTCTTACCTTCAAACTAATCCCCAGGTTATCCCAGTTTGGAAAGCTGTAATGAGAGGAGGCGGGAGTCCAGCATTTACCACACAAGACAAGTCTTCTCTAGCACTTGTATACAGGTCCAGTACACTCTAGTGATGAAAGCGATTAACATTCATATGAAAAATGCCAACCTGATTTTCTCCAAACTTGAACTGATTTCTTACCTGTCAGTGAGGGATTATCAACATAGTCAAGTTTGATCTGTTTCGATCTTTTTCTCTTTTTGGACTAGTACGACTGTTCAAAATTCTTCTGCAAACACCAGGGCAAAATTTGTACATTTTCCTCTATCAAATGTCTCAGAAATGACTGACTTAGTTCTGCTCCAGTTCCGTGAAAAAATTTGCTTTTGGATTGAACCAATATGGAAAATTTCCATCCAAGGGCTTGGGTTGAATTATAAGAATGAAAACAGACTAGAAAGGAAACTGCATTTCAGCGTAAGTACAGCCACCTTACACGATGAGAGCAGAGCGAGCCAGCACAAGAAGCTCCTGACGGAATATTCCACTGCATTCGGAAAGCGAAACTTTGATTCATCTGTGACAGGACTCATTTCCCTGAGCACTATTCATGGCTGCATCTTAGCCCTTAGCCCACATGACTAGTCAAAAAAGTGTATTATTAGCTACAATTATTTCATGACGGAGCAAGTCGCCCGTGTGCTAAGGCCCAATGCCAGGCTTAAGCCCCACCAGTGTTACTCTGGATGTAGGCAGGCTTCCTGGTGCACAAGGTTGATTTGCGAGATATGCAGCAAGTGTATCACTCCGCCACGGCATTTCAGCATTAATTCCCAAAGAGTGGTTGTTGAAGATCTGCCGTTGTCACACACAGGAGCAAACTGCAGAGAAAAAGCAAAACGCGCTGAATAACTAATTGGCGTTTGACTTCTATTCTTTAAGATCTCATCATACATAATATATACACCATCATGATCGAGGGCTCCTCTGGCATCTTCCAGGCTGTCGCTGAGCCTTCCAGTAGCCTGGGCAGGAGTGGCAGTGGAGAGTAGGACTAGTAGGGGTGGGCAACAATGCTGACCTGCGGGACCTTCTGCCTGCCCCTGAACTTCTGTCCTGAGGCTCGCCCCGCGCCTCGCTGCTGTTACCCTGCCAGCAGCGCTCAGCTCACTGCACCACAGACACAATGTCCTGGGTCGTGGCTGTTAGCTGTTGGCCTGTCAGGGAGCTGGTAACGCCCGCCTGACCCGGTGCTTGGAGTGCAGCTGTGCCCGCCAGCACACCAGTGCCTCCAGGCAGCACTGGTAGGGGCAGGATTGGGGGGGACGTGCGTAGGGGAGTTCGTGGGTGGCGAGTCAGGGGGCAGGGGTCGTGGACAGATATTGGGCAGTCATGGAGGGAATAGGGTGGATTGATGGGGGCAGCGGTCCTGGGGGAGCAGTCAGGAAGGAAGGGGGGTTGGATGGGGCGGTGGGGGGCAGTCAGGGGCAAGGGTCCCGGGGGCAGTCAGGGAGAAGGGGTGGTTGAATGGGGCAGGTGTCCTGGGCGGGGAGTCAGGAAGGAGAGGTTGGATGAGGTGGCAGGGGGCAGTTAGGGTTTGGGGTCCAGGGACGGTCAGGGGACAGGGAGGGGTAGATGGGGCAGGGGTCCCAGGGGGGCCATCAGGGGACAGGGAATGGGGGAGTTGGATGGGGCAGGGGTCCCGGGGGGGCTGTCAGGAGTTGAGAAGCGGGGGGGGCGGCTTAGATAGGAGGTGAGGGCCGGGCCACGCCTGGCTGTCTGGGGAGGCACACCCTCCCCTAAGCTGCCCTTCATACAATTTCAGAAACCTGATGTGGCCCTCAGTCCAAAAAGTTTGCCCACCTCTGGTTTAGCTGATCTACTAGGTGTCTCCCATGATGTTATCAGCAGGGGAACAGAGGCACAGAGAGGCTGTGAGGCTTGGCTACCATCACATATGATATTTAGGGGCCCAACTCCCATTGACATGTAGGTGCCCAAATCCCTTTGAGGAGCTGGGCCTGAGCAGCAGAGCTAGAAGCAGAATCTAGCAGAGCCTCGGCTCAGAAGAAAGGCTGAAGAATGAGGTGGCAAATTGTCCTGACAACAGGAGATTATTTATATTCCAAGACAAAAAGCTCCATTTAGGTAGCTCGAAGGCTGTGAGCGTGCACCAGTCAGAGCAGGGTAACAAACACTGCAGGGCTGCTGGAACTCTCCCAGCCTACACAGCACAAACCCAGGCATGCCAGAGGGAAGGTTACACTGCAAAGCAATCCAAACATGGCAAGGGCTGGAGCAGCACCATTCCTGTACCCAAACAGCCTTAACTCTGCCCTTTGGTGGCACCATGCAATAACCACAGGACTATGGCTGGGACATTAATGTCTGTTATCCCAGATTTTTAAACATTCGTTTTATTTCCTTTTCCCTCCTCTGTGGTCACTCCAGGGCAGGGCTAATGTATGTGTAAGAGTTCCCCTGTGCTCCTGCTTCAGCTGCCTTGGCAGTGCCCTCTGTGGGCAGTGAAGCCGAGCCATGGGGAGCCAGCTGGGGGCCACACAGGAGCGGCCCTAGCTTTTTTGCCACCCCAAGCACGGCAGGCAGGCTGCCTTCAGTGATGCGCCTGCGAGAGGTCCCCGGTCCCGCGGATTCGGCGGCATGCCTGCGGGAGGTCCCCGGTCCCGCGGATTCGGCAGCATGCCTGCGGGAGGTCCCTGGTCCCGCGGATTTGGCGGCATGCCTGCAGGAGGTCCCCAGTCCCACGGATTCAGGGGCTTGCCTGCAGGAGGTCCCAAGTCCCGCAGATTCGGGGTCTTGCCTGTGGGAGGTCCCCGGTCCCGCAGATTCAGCGGCACACCTGCGGGACGTCCGGCGATCCCGCGGCTTTGGCATACCCACCACTGAATTGCCACTGAAGCTGCAGGACCGGCGGACCTCCTCCAGGCAAGCCACAAAAGGCTGCCTGACTGCCACCCTCGCCGGGATCGGCAGGGCGCCCCCGACGGCTTGCTGCCCCAGGCACATGCTTGGCAAACTGGTGCCTGCAGCTGCCGCTGGGGCCACCAAACCTTTTCAGAGGAGTGACAGCTGGGTGAAGGAATCTACCTCTGAGAACTGTTGTATTAATTTAGCTGGGCTGTCGAGCCAACAGTGTTTTCATAACCCAGTCACTGCCCAACATTAAACAGTGTTAAACAGAGTTCGGGGTTTGGTACACAGAGACCTCAGCCTGCTTAGTCCAAAGACAAACTCTCCATTAAACATCATATAAAAATACAGAAAAGAAGGAAAACAGTTAAAGCATCAGAAATGTAAAGTATTAAATAAGGCTTTTATGTTAACAACATTCCTGGTCCCTTTCCCAATAGCTGGAGAGAGTTTTTAGAAGAAAACAACCCTGTGTTTGACAGTCTCTGAGATGGTGATAACTGTCCTTTGGGAACAGAGAAGTTAGTTGGGCCGGGCTGGAGCTGTTGTCAAGGTCCGATCCCCTTTCCTAGAAGACAAAACAAGAACCACGAGCAAGAGGGGCTAGAAAAGAACAGCAAAGAGAAAATGCAGCTTCTGTCTCTAGTGTTGACTCTCACTTGGACCTTCACTGCTGGAGCAACGCAGGCTCAACCCACAACCTGAGCAGCCACTCCGAGACCTGGCAAACTTGCACCACCACTGGGCTGTTTAAGGCAGGGGTGCTCAACCTACAGCCTGCGGACCATACATGGCCCACCAGAGCATTTCATACGGCCTGGGGCTGGACTCGGGCTGTCAGCCCTGGGCGGTGAATCTGTTTGGCCCACACAAGATGGTGCTTAGGTTTACATGCCCTGCTGTGTAATAAGGTTTGACACCACTGGTTTAGGGCATTGCTTGTTGTCACGGAGTCCCCGGACGATGCTCTGGAACTGCTCCCCACAAAGCCAGTCAGGACTTTGGGAAGCCTCCTCTCCCTCGGAGCAGACTGTCTCCAGGACAAGAAGCTCACACCGCTTCACCTCCTGGGTCTCTCCTTGGAGCATTCAGCATCCTCTGCTCCTCCATGTGCTTTCCACAGCGAGCCCGCCCTGCCGGGGTCCTGGGGAAGCCAGAGAGTCCTGCACCCCCACTTCGCAGTCAGACGTGACTTTCAGCCAGCCAGTAACACAGAGGTTTATTCGATGACAGGAACAGGGTCTAAAACAGAGCTTGTAGGTACAGAGAACCGGACCCCTCGGCTGGGTCCATTCTGGGGGGCAGTGAGCCAGACCCCACGTCTGCCCTCACTCCTCGTCCCCAGCCAGCCCCAAACTGACACCCCCTCCAGCCCCTCCTCCTCTGCTCAGTTCCTTTCCCAGGCCAGGAGGTCACCTGACCTCTTTGTTCTCCCACACCTTTAGCATTACCTTGCAGGGGGGAAGGGCCTGGCCTTTAGTTGCTAGATGACAGAGGGTCAGTCAGGAACTGAGGCACCAACCCAGTATTCAGGGAAACATTAAGAACAGTCCCACTCCGTCACACTTGTATCTGCCTCTTTCTGGTCAGAGCCTCACAGCAATGTTGCAAATTATACAGCCGTGGCCAGCAGAGCCAGAATGTTATTAGACAGAAGGAGAAAAGAGAGGGATGGGAAAGGGAAGAAATAAGGTGCGGAAGGAAAAAGACACACAGCGTGGGCAGGATGACAAAGTCCTCAGTGGCTGGGATTCAGCCAGGGCTGGCAGAGACAGCAATGTCATGTGGGTCCCTCTCTCTGGCCCAGTTTAGACAGGGTGGCTCTCAGGATCAGGCTGACGAAGATCTGGGATCCCAGGAGATGGTGGGGCTGGCAGCCATGATGGTGAAGCTCACTCCAGTAGCCAAGTCTGCTCCCCAGAGACTTTCTTTAAGGACCCAGAAGGGAGCAAAAGGCCCATCCCCTCATTATTTTGTTCACCAATTAGACCTAATTTCTGACACATCAATTTTGGTTTATTGAATTGTGGTCTCACGTGGTTCTTGTTTACCAAGCATGATTTTTAACACAATCTTTGAATTTTATCAGTAGGCCAGTTTGTTTGGAGTAATTCAGTCTGTCTCCCTCTCTCCCTTTTGTACCTTCTCCCATCACCATTGTTGTTATAAGTTACTGTAAAAGCAGCAAAGAATCCTGTGGCACCTTATAGACTAACAGACGTTTTGGATCATGAGCTTTCGTGGGTGAATACCCACTTCGTCAGATGCATGTAGTGGAAATTTCCAGGGGCAGGTATATATATGCAAGCAAGCTAGAGATAACGAGGTTAGTTCAATCAGGGAGGATGAGGCCCTGTTCTAGCAGTTGAGGTGTGAAAACCAAGGGAGGAGAAACTGGTTCTGTAGTTGGCGAGCCATTCACAGTCTTTGTTCAACCCTGAGCTGATGGTGTCAAATTTGCAGATGAAATGAAGCTCAGCAGTTTCTCTTTGAAATCTGGTCCTGAAGTTTTTTTGCTGCAGGATGGCTGCCTTAAGGTCTGCTATAGTGTGGCCAGGGAGGTTGAAGTGCTCTCCTACAGGTTTTTGTATATTGCCATTCCTAATATCTGATTTGTGTCCATTTATCCTTTTCCGTAGTGACTGTCCAGTTTGGCCAATGTACATAGCAGAGGGGCATTGCTGGCATATGATGGCGTATATTACATTGGTGGACGTGCAGGTGAATGAACCGGTGATGGTGTGGCTGATCTGGTTAGGTCCTGTGATGGTGTCGCCGGTGTAGATATGAAGAGGGTATTCACCCACGAAAGCTCATGATCCAAAAGGTCTGTTAGTCTATAAAGTGCCACAGGATTCTCTGCTGCTTTTACAGATTCAGACTAACATGGCTACCCCTCTGATAAGTTACTGTGACACTCTCACTCGCTTTTTACAGTTGAGCTCACAATTACGGTAAATTTGTAGGCCCAGTTATTACAACAGAATTCTTGACTCGCATCCAGTCTCCTTTATACCACTGACTCAGTACAACCAACAGAATTGCGGCGTGGAAATTACCCCGGATGTCACAATTGCCCCATTTAAGCGTTATTTGAGCTGAGTCTGCCTGTAGCCTATTATAATGCCAACAATTATATAAAACAATTGTCAACAACTTTCCTTATTCACAACCTAATTCCTACAAATGTAGCCAAAACACAAGATTTCAATGAATGTTAACTATATGGAACGTTAGGCGAGTCTGGTGTATTCTGTTATGAAGACCATTTGGGACGAAGGCTGACCCAGTTGCTAAATTTCTACAGGACTCAGTTTTTAATTAATTGCAACTCTATAAATAATTAATGGATTAACACAGAAATTCTCAGAAAATTTATTCTTTACCTGAAGAGTAAGTACTGTAGATTTGGGAAGGATAAACTGTATTTTTCAAACATAATAAAGAGATTGACGTTCCTGCTTTAAGTGCAAAATAGAACTCAACCTTATGAGTGACAACCAATGCCTCCATAATCACATACAGCAGTAATTAACAATGTCACTTAATTACCACCTAATTCTTCTAATGCAGACTATGCCCAACTAATTTAACCTACATAGAAAATTTGAAGAGTCTGTGTTATTCCATTATTAGGGTTATTTAGGCAAAGAAAAGGCCAACCCAGATGGTAAATTTTTTGAGGGACACAGATTTTTATCTGTTTTAATGACAACTAATTAATGTGTTTCCTGGTAAATTCTCATAAAATTCATTTTTACCCAAAAGAATAAATGCTGTAACTTTGGGGCAATCCCAAATCTCTCATAGCCCCCAATAGTCCCATCACCTCCAAATTCCCCCATATACCTTCTAACCTCTTGTAACCAAGTGGCCACCCTGCAAGCAGCCTGCCTCAGTTTCCCCCCAAAGGGCTTCTTAAACAGACTTCACACCCCCTTCTGTCCAGTCACAAGAGCCCTCTTTAGGGTCTGGGTTTATTCCGAGAAAAGAAACTCAGAAATAAAACTATCCCACAACCAACTCAATACATTTTATCCTCTTGTCAGGTCACTCGCAGGCCTTCCTTGCCTATAGACTCAGTCCCCAGTCCCAGGGATCTGCAGGAGCCTGCTCACTCCGAACAGTCTCATCAGTCACTCTACTCCCAGGACTTCCTGCCTGGGGCTTTCCTGCTTTGGCCGGCCATTCCCAGCCCTACCTGACTAGGGTGTCGCTTCCGAGACGCGTGGCTGGTGCCTGCTTGCTCCTGGCAGTCTCTGCTGGTACAACTCCGCTGCACTTGGGCCTGAGCCTCCCAGCCCGAGTAGACAGACGTGTGCCGGGGGCGCACGCTAGCTACAAATAGCTGAGTGGCCGTTGCGGCACTAGTAGAGGCTTGGGCCACCCGACCCCCCGGGTTTGAGCTCTGTGGGGCTAGCCTGAGACTCAGCCTGTCCCACAACCACCATGCAGCTCTTTCTAGCAAACTAGCACAAGTGTGTCTGCCCAGGCTCCATCCCCAGTGCAGCCTAGACATCCCACCCACTGTTCTTTATAGCGAAACCGCTTGACCAGCACCCTGGTGTGGCTCCTTAGGAATCATGGTTGGCTGGCCCCAGGCCTGTGCCCTGTTACACCCTCATACCCCAGACCCCCTCCTAACTCCCATAATCCCTGTAATTCCAAAGCCCCAAACACCTCCGAACCCTGCAATGGCACCCCAAACACGTACTGCACTATACCCCCAGTGCACCTGGAGCCATGCCCTGGCACACTTCTCTGCATCTTCCAGCCTTGCCATTCTGTTTCCTTCTCTCCGTGTTTCTATCATTTTGTGTTTTAGTCTTTTCTGGGTTTCCCCTCCCTGGTGCCCCGGCCCATTGTCTCATTCACAAGCAGCACACAGATGGCTCAAGGGCAGGCACCGCTCCCCTCCCTGTGGGCACCAGGCTGGGTGCAGCTCCCCTCCCCTTAGGCACCAGGCTGAATGCAGCTCTCCTCCCCTCCCCATGGGCGCCAGGCTGGGTGCAGCTCTCCTCCCCTTGGGGGACAGGCTGGGTGCAGCTCCCCTTCCCGTGGGCACCAGGCTGGGTGCAGCTCCCCTCCCCTCCCCTTGGGTGCCAGGCTGGCGCAGCTCCCCTCCCCATGGGCACCAGGCTGGGTGCAGCTCTCCTCCCCTTGGGGGACAGGCTGGGTGCAGCTCCACTCCCCTTGAGCACCAGGCTGGCGCAGCTCCCCTCCCCTCCCCATGGGCACCAGGCTGGCGCAGCTCCCCTCCCCATGGGCACCAGGCTGGGTGCAGCTCCCCTCCCCTCCCCTTGGGTACCAGGCTGGGTGCAGCTCCCCTCCCCGTGGGCACCCGGCTGGGTGCAGCTCCACTCCCCTTGAGCACCAGGCTGGCGCAGCTCCCCTCCCCTCCCCTCCCCTCCCCATGGGCACCAGGCTGGGTGCAGCTCCCCTCCCCTTGGGGGACAGGCTAGGCACAGCTCCCCTCCCCTTGGGTGCCAGGCTGGATGCAGCTCCCTTCCCCACCGGCACCAGGCTGGGTGCAGCTCCCCTCCCCTCCCCTCGGGTACCAGGCTGGGTGCAGCTCCCCTTCCCGTGGGCAACAGGCTGGGTGCAGCTCCCCTCCCCGTGGGCGCCAGGCTGGGTGCAGCTCCCTTCCCCTCTCCATGGGCACCAGGCTGGGTGCAGCTCCCTTCTCCTTGGGGGCCAGGCCAGGTGCAGCTCCCCTCTCCTTGGGTACCAGGCTGGGTGTAGCTCCCCTGCCATCTGGGAATCAGAATTCAACCTCTGCCCCATCTGGCCTCTGCAGTGGGGGTCAGCTCTCACAGCCTCCAGCACCATGGGGCTGCCTTCCCCGACCACACCAGTCTGTAGGTACTTGCTTGTTCTCTGTCCATGCTGCCTGTGCACACTCCAAGGAATGTGCTCTCAGAATGGAAACTCTGTCATTGGAGAACTATTTCATATTTTCATTTGTTCACATTCCCCAAATGAAAAATGAATCGCAGGCTCATAAATACAGGGCCGAGCATCTCATTTACATATTTCTGTGGTTGTTGGAGCAGGGGCAGCCACTCTCCTGCCAACCATGTCCTAAGTCTCCCCTTCCATGCACCTTCTAGGCAGCCTGGATGCAGCTCGTGCTCCTTGGCACATGTTCCCCACAGAATCTCTGGACTCGGGATTCTTATGTCACCTCATGGGCTGCCAAGCATGTCTTCGAGTGACAGGCTCTTGGCGGGGCCTGGGGGTTATTTGGAGGTGTGGACGTGGGGGGATGCAGAGCCGGAGGGGGCTAGCAGAGACTGTGGGTGAAACCCTGACCCCACTGGAGTCACCAGCAGATCTCCCATCAACCACTCTGGGGCCAGCGTTCTTCCCTGGGGCGTTACGTGTGGGCTGCATGGTGCTTGCCTTGCCCCAGCAGGGTCTGCTCCATTCTAGACACACATGGGGAACCCTGGGAGAGAGGGAGAAGGCTGGGGGTGCGGGGGAGGCAGAGGGATGGAAATGAGACGGAGACGGAAGGGGAGAGCGACGTGCGACAGAGTGAAAGAGTGACACAGGGCAAATCAGCAACGGCCTGGGACAAGCATGGATCATCCCAAAGACATTTCCCTGCTTGCGCCTCCTCAGCCCCTGCATTCCCCTCACTCCCCATCTCGCCTCCCGCTCCCCCTCACCACCCCATCTCACCTCCCACTCCCCCTGTCCCCCATCTCACCTCCTGCTCCCTCTCACCCTTCTCACTTCCCGCTCCCCCTCTCCCACTCCATCTCGCTCCCACTCCCCCTCGCCAACCCCATCTCACCTCCCACTTCCCAGGTCCCCCATCTCACCTCCTGCTCCCCTCACCCACCCCATCTCACCTCTCACTCCCCCTCACCCACCCCATCTCTCCTCCCACTCCCCCTCGCCTACCCCATCTCACCTCTCACTCCCCCCTCACCCTCCATCTAGACTCCCACTCCATCCACCCTCCATCTCACTTCCTGCTCTCCCTCACCCACACCATCTCACCTCCCGCTCCCCCTCACCCCATCTCACCTCCTGCCCCCTCTCTCCCATCTCATCTCAACACCCGCTCCCCTCACCCACCCCATCTAACCTCCTGCTCCCCCTCGCCCCCCATCTCGCCTCTTGCTCCCCTCTCCCACCCCATCTCAACTCCCGCTCCCTTCTCCCACCCCATCTCGCCTCCTGCTCCCCCTCCCCTACTCCACCCCCACTGCCAATTCCCCTTCAGCCATCCCACTGCCCATTCAAGGCATTTGAGTAACATCCCTGTTTCAACTACAGTAGCTCAGGGGACATTCAGTCCTGTCTGGCTGTTTCCTTTGACGCAGTTTAGCAGCTGGAGGAAGAGGGAGTTGCGACAGGAGCCCAGCTTGGGAGATGCTGGGCGGTCCCTGGCAGGGGATGGGGGGATGAGGCCAATGACGATGAGGGGAAGTGGGAGCGAGGAGCGCGGGTTTTTAGAAGGGCCCAGTACCCACAGCTGGGGACAGATTCTCCCAAGTGCCCAGCATGTGAGGAGCAGGTCATGTGCTGAACATTTGTAAATCTCAGCCCTGCCCCAGCCCTGCCAGGAGTGCTATCGGCCATCACCGCAGTGTAACGCTCTCTGCCTTTCTTGGGGGCGTAGGGGTGTTCTCTGGCCTGGCCTCAATAACCCTTCACCTATCAGGCCTGTCAGAACTGTGATGGGGCCGCCTCTGGTTCCAGCAGCCACAGTGTGTGTGGGGAGCCGGCTGTGGGACTGGTCAGACCCCTGGGGTCCTCACATCCAGCCAGCGAGAAGAGAGTATCAGGAGCTGGCACTGGGCTTCGATTCCTGTTCACTGCTGCAGCTGCTCCTTCCCTGGGATTATGTGACAGAGCTGTCGGTTCCCCTCTTCCTCCTCCACACGAACCGCCCCTTTGAGCTGAGAGACCCTCCCAGCCCTGCTCCTGCGCTCCCCATGGGGGTGAGCTCGGGTTTCAGGCCCAAGCCAGGGGCCGGGTGGGCCAGTGCAGAGAGAGAACGGGACAGTAACTCTGTGACCCCCCTTCCTTCCTGGGTGCTCCGAGCTGCTGACCATGCTTGGATCCCACTGCTGCCCCACAAAGGCCCTGTTTGCCATTTGGGAGGCCAGTTTGTGTCACGCAAGGGTTAATGGCTACAAACTCCACTGCTAGAGCGGTCTTCTGGTTTCAATTTAACTTTGCATCTGCGTGTGGATTAGACTCAAGGATGTTCATATTCGCTTAATAATCTCCCCACTTACGCCTTGCAGAACTGAGCTGTCAGCTGCTGGAGCCAGGAGAGGAAGCGGGCATGTTTTACCATTTGCTCCTATAAGAGCCAGTTTGCATCCCTGTCCCTCCTCTCGTGCTGGACTGAAGCGTTAGGTGCCATGTGCACAGGCTGGGCCTTCAAGAGGCCGCTATGGGCTCTGCAGCCTCTCCACACTGGGTCGCATGGGTGCTTGTATGTGTCTCATTAAGCTGCTGCTGTCCTGTGGCCATGCCAAGAATGGGGAACAGGGAGGCAAGTCCTTTGCTAGTCTCTTGCAGAGCTTGGGCTTGGGAGGCAAACCATGTTGCCTCCATGCTCTCCCTGCCCTATGTGTGGGGCTGAGCGTGCCCAGAATCTCCTGCTTTGGCCTCACCACCTACAACAATGCAGGAAACAACTGGTCCAGACTGGTGCTGTAGAGAGCCGCACTCCCCGCCCCCCGCCCACAGCCAGAGGAACAGGAATGCCTCTTCAGGGAAGCCAGCAATCCGGCGTGGGAGACAGCGATTATCCATACAAATCCACAAAGAGCAGGCCAAGCCAGCCCTCCAAAGCCCACAGGGAGCCAAGGTCAACATGGCTCTTGTCGTCTGCCTGGCCCCAGTGCGCAGACCCCTTGGAATGCGCTTTGGCTTTCGTGTGCACACATTTTATTAGAATCCTGAGTCGTGCAGAAGATGTTTTTGGAATTGAAACAAGTGTGTCCTGCAAAGTTGTCTAAACATAGTGCAGGGAAATAGGAACGCAGGGCAAAGCTCTCAGAGAAACGAAAATAACCTGGGCCTTGTTTCTCCCAGCCTTGCCCCCTCCTTGCTCGTCAGCTAGGATCTGGGGACTGCAGGCATCCAGAGCAAGTCAAAGCTGTCTGGGAGCCAGGGAGAGCTGTGGGTGCCTTCTCAGGGAGGGACGCAGGCCCAGCTCCTCCGTGTCCCCAAAGTTACCCAAAATTGGGCCAGCTAGTAAGCTTAGGGAGGACTAATGACCCACCAGAGTTTGGCAGAAAGCAGCATATTTATTATACTGATAGCTAAGCTCAAAAGAAGGGCGGGGGTGTCACACTCACACTCGCATACTCATGCTCCCAGGACAGGCATGGCCCTGGAGATGTTGGGATTCTTCAAGGTAAGTGTCCCACGGTGCAGCAATGGATGGGGCAATGAAGGTAAGTCTTCCCAAGGCACGATGGAATGCAGTGCAGTGAACCACTGGCCAGGCGATCCAGGCGAAGGGCCTTCATGGGAGGTACAAGCTTGCGAGTGCACTGCCAAGCACATGGCCCCTTCCCCTTTTAAGGACCTCATGGCTTGTGACTAGAGATGACTTGGCCGTGTCTGGTTGGTCACACTCCACCTTGGGCAGTGTACATGCAGCATCCATGCACTGGATGTGTGATCACTGCCTAATCAGAGTTCCAGACACTTGTCTATCTGGGAGCTCTTCTGATCTTCCAGCTGTTCAACCAGCCCATTCATCCCACAAGCATTCAGGAGGGAGGGGGAGGGGGAAAGCCACTTCACGGGTATTCAAAGAGGGAGAGGAGACCTGGGGAGGGAGGGGTATAACAGATCTTTTGAGCATACAGGTTATACAGAGCACACAGATCACTGGTGTTCCTACAGCACCCCTGTGCGCGCCCTATGGCTGCAGCCTTTGGAGCTCAGGCACTGAAGCTTCAGAGACAAAATGGAGCCCGGGGAACTGCAGTAGCTCCCTGGCTCCTCTGCATCCCTGCTCAAGCTCTCCCTGCACTGGACAGGGCTCACTGATGGGGGGCAGTGTGAGACTCCCCTCCCCACTCAGAGACTGACATGCCCCATTAAAGCTGCCTGGAGAGAACGGAGGGGTGGGACATCCTGTCCTCAGCCTTTGCTTGCCCTGTTAATGACCAGGCCTGATTTCCTGTCAGGCAGCTTGCCCTATCCAGTATCAATGTCCGAGCGTGTGGGGCCACAGGCAGGAGATGGAAACGCCCTTGTGGGCACATGGGGTGCTGTGGAGTGACCAGCTACATGAGGAGACTGTGAAGAACTTCAAAAAGATCTCACAAAACTAAGTGATTGGGCAACAAAATGGCAAATGAAATATAATGTGGATAAATGTAAAGTAATGAACATTGGAAAAAATAACCCCAACTATACATACAATATGATGGGGGCTAATTTAGCTACAACTACTCAGGAAAAAGATCTTGGAGTCATCGTGGATACATCTCTGAGGATGTCCACGCAGTGTGCAGCAGCGGTCAAAAAAGCAAACAGGATGTTAGGAATCATTAAAAAGGGGATAGAGAATAAGACAGAGAATATATTATTGTCATTATATAAATCCATGGTACACCCACATCTCGAATACTGTGTACAGATGTGGTCTCCTCATCTCAAAAAA
>NC_133788.1:1220172-1222577 GCF_003597395.2 Chelonoidis abingdonii | reverse complement strand
CCCAGCAATGCCCCAGCCAGTCCATCTCCCCACACCCTGACACTGCCCCCCAGCCCGTCCATCTCCCCAGACACTGCTCCACAGCCCATCCATCTCCCACACCCCGACACTGCTCCCCAGCCCGTCCATCTACCACACCCCAACACTGCCCCCCAGCCCGTCCATCTCCCCAGACACTGCTCCACAGCCCATCCACTCCCCACATCCCGACACTGCTCCCCAGCCCGTCCATCTCCCCGCATCTCGACACTGCCCCCAGCCCGTCCATCTCCCCACATTCTGACACTGCCCGTAGCCCTTCCATCTCCCCAGACACTGCCCCACAGCCCATCCATCTCCCACACCCCGACACTGCTCCCACAGCACCATCCATCTACCACACCCCAACACTGCCCCCCAGCCCTTCCTCTCCCCACATTCTGACACTTCCTCCAGCCCATTCATTTGCCCAGACACTGCCCCACAGTACATCCATATCTCCCATCTTCCAGACACTGCCCCACAACCCGCCCATCTCCACACACCTCAACACTGCCCCCTAGCCCGTCCATCTCCCCACATCCCAACACTGCCCCCCAACTCATCCATCTCCCCACATCCCAACACTGCCCCCAGCTTGTCCATCTCCCCACATCCTGACACTGCCCCCCAGCCCATCCATCTCCCCAGACACTGCCCCCCAACCCATCCATCTCCCCACATCTCAACACTGCCCCCCAACCCATCCATCTCCTCACATCCCGACACTGCCCCCAGCCCGTCCATCTCCCCACATTCCGACACTTCCTCCAGCCCATTCATCTGCCCAGACACTGCCCCACAGTACATCCATCTCTCCCCTCTTCCAGACACTGCCCCACAACCTGTCCATCTCCACACATCTCAACACTGCCTCCAGCCCGTCCATCTCCCCACACTCCCCCACACTGCCCCCCAGCCCATCCATCTCCCCAGACACTGCTCCACAGCCCACCCATCTCCCCACATCCCGACACTGCCCCCCAGCCTGTCCATCTCCCCACATCCCGACACTGCCCCCAGCCCTTCCATCTCCCCACATCCCGACACTGCCTCCAGCTTGTCCATCTCCCCACAGTCTGACACTGCCCATAGCCCTTCCATCTCCCCAGACACTGCCCCACAGCCCATCCATCTCCCACACCCCGACACTGCTCCCGCAGCCCCATCCATCTACCACACCCCAACACTGCCCCCCAGCCCGTCCATCTCCCCACATTCTGACACTTCCTCCAGCCCATCCATTTGCCCAGACACTGCCTCACAGTACATCCATCTCTCCCATCTTCCAGACACTGCCCCACAACCCGTCCATCTCCACACATCTCAACATTGCCTCCAGCCCATCCATCTCCCCACACCCCAACACTGCCTCCAGCACATCCATCTCCCCAGACACTGCCCCACAACCCATCCATCTCCCCCAACACTGCCCCTCAGCCAGGGCCAGATTAACCTTTTGTGGGCCGGGCGCCAAACATATCTGTGGACCCCCATGGAGGCAATGGAGCATGGCGTGGGGAGGTCAGTCCCCAGAGCGAAAGGCGAGCCAGAGGCAATGGGGCACGATAGGGGCGGCCCTGCTCCACCCAATGCGAGGACAGTATTTACAAACCAGCAGTTGCCAGACACATAGTGGCCTGCTCGGCCCTGTGCTGCCAGCCTGCCCCTTCCCCTCGAGGGTGGGCCTATGCTGCGACACAGAGCCACCCCGCCCAACAACCCCCGACTCCATGTGGCCAGAGCCCCCCTGGACCCACTATGCCCAGCACCCCCGAGCTCCACCCACAAATGCACAGTGCCCTGCACAACACCACCCCTGCCCACAGCCCCACCACAACTGCCCAGCACCCACCCAAACCCCCACTTCCTAGTGCCCCAACACACATAGATCTTCCCTGCCCTTCAGCAGCCCCCCAGGCTTCCCACAGATCCACTTCCTACCCCCTGCCTCCCAGCCGCACTCACCAGCCCTGCTGAGCAGCAACTGTGTCTGCTGGGCGGAGCCGGCAGCGCAGCCAGGACCGGTCCCAGAGCCGGAAATCACGCCGGTTCCTTGGGAGTGGCACGATCCGCCAGGCCAGGACCTGCCCCAGCTGGGCTCCCTCAGGACCCACTTGCCTGGAGGGGCCCAGCCAAGCCCTGCGCACTGTTCCCCCCCACACACACACACACCTGGCTGGGACTGGTCAGGCTTCTGCACCAGTCCCAGGTGGCTCAGCTCTGGGGAGACAGGTGGGACCCCTCAGGTGGTGGGAAGCAGAGACTGCCCAGAGCCGAGGTGCACTGGGGTCCAGCCAGGGGGGCTGAGAGGAGCAGGGGCGGAGAGGTCGGGGGTGGAGAGGAGCCCTCAGCCAGGCGGGGGGCAGGCCGAGAGGAGCAAGTGG
>NC_133788.1:1200111-1219006 GCF_003597395.2 Chelonoidis abingdonii | reverse complement strand
CCCCCCATCTCAACACTGGCCCCCAGCCATCACCCCCCCCTACACTGGACACTGCCCCCCAGCCCATCCATCTCCCACCACCCCGACACTGCCCCCAGCCTATCCATCTCCCCATACACACACTGCCCCACAGCCCATCCATCTCTTCCTTCTCCCGGTCGCTGCCCCACAGCCTGTCTTTCTCAGGACTAGGCTATTCCCTCTTAGAATCCACCTGAATATCTTGTTTTCTTAGCTTCTTTTCCCCCTGCCCTTCAGAGCTCTATGTACCCGTGCTGTTTGCACACGTAGGTGTTTGCCTCCTTAGTGCGGTGTTGGAGGGCTCTGAGGCCATCTCCTCTCCCTCCCCGCAGGCAGAATTCCCTGCTCTGTGGCTCAGGAGCTGTGGCTAGCCCAGAGGTCAGCAACCTTTCAGAAGCGGTGTGCCAAGTCTTCATTTATCCACTCAGATTTAAGGTTTCCCATGCCAGTAATACATTTTAACGTTTTTAGAAGGTCTCTTTCTATAAGTGTATAATATATAACTAAACTATTGTTGTCTGTAGAGTAAATAAGGTTTTTATAATGTTTAAGCAGCTTAATTTAAAATTAAATTAAAATGCAGTGCCCCCCGGACTGGTGGCCAGGACCCAGGTAGTGTGAGTGCCACTGAAAATCAGCTTGCATGCCGCCTTTGGCACATGTTCCATAGGTTGCCTACCCCTGGGCTAGCCACTGGAAGGAGTCTGATTTGCACATGTCGGTCTGTGCTCTGCTTAGCTGTCCTCATCTCCCTCCTGCAGGCCCCAGTGTAGATGAGAAGGGCAGGGTGTTTACCAAGCCTATTCCCCATGGGGAGTTAACAGGAGCTGAGACTTACTGTAGCTGTTTGTAATAGGGATAGGGTGACCAGGTACCCAGTGACCCCTTTACAGCACACAGTATTGTCATGATCACTGTTCATCCCCTCAGCCCATTCAGGTCATGTCTACATTATAAACTAGGGTTGATGCAAGTTATGTCAGCGTACAGCTGCTGAAGTTTTCCTATTGCTCAGGTGCATGCATTCTTGGCTACTAGGGTCGGCCCTGCGTGTACTCACTAGGAGTGCTTCTGTCAATGTAAAGTGCAACGATGCCACGTGCTACTGTCCAACATAATTTCTTCTGAGAAATTTTCCCAATATATTGTGGGATAGAAAATGCCTTGGCCAGCGACCTCTGGGAACAAGGGTTCAAGTTCCCAGCATGCAGCTTTCTCCATCCCATCCAAATCCCATAATTTTCATGTTTTTTGGGGGGGTTTTTTTTACAAAAAAATCCCACAAGCCGGTTTAGTGTTTGCTATCTCTGACAAAGCATGGAGCCTGCAGAGCTCTGCACTATTCACATGAATGTTGTAAATACAGGACACACGAATCTCCTGCAGATCTGCAAAAAGTACTGCAACAACGGGGGACATGGTGATTTCTTCTAGGACAGTTTGCTGAGGGACATAGTGAAAAACAATTCAAGGCTGTTGGTCATCACACAGCTGCAGAGAGGGGAGTGTTGCTTCTGGGCCTGTGAAATGAGCACTGACTGGTGGGATTGCATCCTACTGCAGGTTTGAGTTGATGAGTAGTAGCTGCAGAACTTTCACATGTGAAAGGTCACACTCCTGGATTTGTGTGCCAAGCCCACTCCGGCCCTCCAGCACAGGGACACAGGACTGAGAGCTGGACTGACAGTTGAGAAGTGAGTGATGATTGCACTCTGGAAGCTTGCAACACCAGATTGCTGCTGGTCAGTGGAAAATCATTTTGGAGCCGGAAAATCCCCAGCGGGGATCATTGTCATGCAAGTATGTAGGGCCATTAATCATCTCCTGCTACATAGGCCTTTGATTCTTGGCAAAGTACAGGAAAGAGTGGCTGGATCTACAGAAATGGGGTTCTTGAACTGCAGTGGGACAACAGGTGGCACATTGTGATGTTCCCTCCTGGTGTTATCTGGACCAATGATCTGCTAGGTCACTCCAATCCTCAACTCTGGGAGCCAGCCTTACCCGGCTCTGCTGTGAGAACCCCCACTCCTGGGCTGTTCACGCACAGCCACTGGCATGTAAGCTGCTCCTTGGATTGTGCAACTGAAGGACACTAGCCAATATCTCCAGTCTCAGAGACCACCCTAGGAACCTCCGTCTTGCAGTGTCCAGTTATGCCCACTGGATGCTGCAAGCTTACGAGTTCATCAATCTAACAAACAAATTTATATGTGGGGCCAGGGGGCTTGTTATGTACCTGGATTGTTATCCCAAGGGGAGTCTCTGACACGTTTCAAACCAAATGCACTGCTTCAGGTAGAACAAACAAACAAAAAATTACGGGAGTTGGATGGGATGAAAAGATAGATTTTTAAGTGATTATAAGTGAAAACATAAGTCAGATTTGGTCAAATGAAACAAAAGCAAAATGCATTCTAAGCTGATCTTAACACTTTCAATGCCCTTACAAATTTAGATTCTCCTCATCAGACGCTGGCTGGTTGCTCTTCGGCCAGCCTCTCCTCTTTGATCAGCACTTCAGTCGCTTGGTGGTGGTGTCTGTAGATGTAGGTGAAAGAGAGAGAACATGGCAAATGTCTCTCCCTTTTATCATGCTCTTTCTTCCCTCTTAGCTTCCCCCCCTTCAGAGTCAGTGAGCATTACTTCATTGCACTTCCAAACTGCCCAAAGGAAGGGAGGTGACTCCCTCGAGAGTCCAACAGATTCTTTTGTTGCTGCCTAGGCCAGTGTCCTTTGTTCCTGTGAGGCTGGGCTGGGTTTGTCCCATACATGCCCTGATGAGGTGTGAACTGACCCTCTGCTCTTGGAAAGTTTTTGCCTGGGTTTTCTTCCAGCTATAAGGATACATTTTCAGCCTCATAACAACATATGTGAAATTATAACCCATAACCTTACTGTAACAATTAACAATAACAATGCTCAATGTATCATGAGCCTTCCGAAGACACCCAACATGACAAACTTTGCACTAGATACACACAATCATTTTATAAAGATGAACATGGTTCGATGGGGACAGCTGAGCAAAACCCACAGGTAAGTGCAGAACATGGAGACCTGGGAGATGAGTCAGAAATAGGAGGGAACATGGGCTATAATGGTAGAGAGAAAGGAGGGTCAGGGCAAAACTGGGAGGCTAGATTAAATCAGTATCTTAGTTGCCTATATACAATTGCAAGAAGTATGGGTAATAAGCAGGAAGAACTGGAATCACTAATAAATAAATACAACTATGACATTGTTGGCATCACTGAAACTTGGTGGGATAATATACGTGATTGGAATGGTGTGGATGGCTACAGCTTGCTCAGGAAGGACAGACAGGGGAAAAAGGGAGGAGGTGTTGCCTTATATATTAAAAATGTACACACTTGGACTGAGGTGGAGATGGACGTAGGAGACGGAAGTGTTGAGAGTCTCTGGGTTAGGCTAAAAGGAGTAAAAAACAAGAGTGATGTCATGCTAGGAGACTACTACAGGCCACCTAACCAGGCAGAAGAGGTGGATGAGGCTTTTTTTAAACAACTAACAAAATCATCCAAAGCCCAAGATTTGGTGGTGATGGGGGACTTCAACTATCCAGATATATGTTGGGAAAATAACACCGCGGGGCACAGACTATCCAATAAGTTCCTGGACTGCATTGCAGACAACTTTTTATTTCAGAAGGTTGAAAAAGCTACTGGGGGGAAGCTGTTCTAGACTTGATTTTAACAAATAGGGAGGAACTCGTTGAGAATTTGAAAGTAGAAGGAAGCTTGGGTGAAAGTGATCATGAAATCATAGAGTTTGCAATTCTAAGGAAGGGTAGAAGGGAGTACAGCAAAATAGAGACAATGGATTTCAGGAAGGCGGATTTTGGTAAGCTCAGAGAGCTGATAGGTAAGGTCCCATGGGAATCAAGACTGAGGGGAAAAACAACTGAGGAGAGTTGGCAGTTTTTCAAAGGGACACTATTAAGGGCCCAAAAGCAAGCTATTCCGATGGGTAGGAAAGATAGAAAATGTGGCAAAAGACCACCTTGGCTTAACCACGAGATCTTGCATGACCTACAAAATAAAAAGGAGTCACATAAAAAATGGAAACTAGGTCAGATTACAAAGGATGAATATAGGCAAACAACACAGGAATGCAGGGGCAAGATTAGAAAGGCAAAGGCACAAAATGAGCTCAAACTAGCTATGGGAATAAAGGGAAACAAGAAGACTTTTTATCAATACATTAGAAGCAAGAGGAAGACCAAGGACAGGGTAGGCCCACTGCTCAGTGAGGAGGGAGAGACAGTAACAGGAAACTTGGAAATGGCAGAGATGCTTAATGACTTCTTTGTTTCGGTCTTCACTGAGAAGTCTGAAGGAATGTCTAACATAGTGAATGCTTATGGGAAGGGGGTAGGTTTAGAAGATAAAATAAAAAAAGAGCAAGTTAAAAATCACTTAGAAAAGTTAGATGCCTGCAAGTCACCAGGGCCTGATGAAATGCATCCTAGAATACTCAAGGAGTTAATAGAGGAGGTATCTGAGCCTCTAGCTATTATCTTTGGAAAGTCATGGGAGACGGGAGAGATTCCAGAAGACTGGAAAAGGGCAAATATAGTGCCCATCTATAAAAAGGGAAATAAAAACAACCCAGGAAACTACAGACCAGTTAGTTTAACTTCTGTGCCAGGGAAGATAATGGAGCAAGTAATTAAAGAAATCATCTGCAAACACTTGGAAGGTGGTAAGGTGATAGAGAATAGCCAGCATGGATTTGTAAAGAACAAATCGTGTCAAACCAATCTGATAGCTTTCTTTGATAGGATAACGAGTCTTGTGGATAAGGGAGAAGCGGTGGATGTGGTATACCTAGACTTTAGTAAGGCATTTGATACGGTCTCGCATGATATCCTTATCGATAAACTAGGCAAATACAATTTAGATGGGGCTACTATAAGGTGGGTGCATAACTGGCTGGATAACCGTACTCAGAGAGTAGTTATTAATGGCTCCCAATCCTGCTGGAAAGGTATAACAAGTGGGGTTCCGCAGGGGTCTGTTTTGGGACCGGCTCTGTTCAATATCTTCATCAACGACTTAGATGTTGGCATAGAAAGTACGCTTATTAAGTTTGCGGACGATACCAAACTGGGAGGGATTGCAACTGCTTTGGAGGACAGGGTCAAAATTCAAAATGATCTGGACAAATTGGAGAAATGGTCTGAAGTAAACCGGATGAAGTTCAATAAAGACAAATGCAAAGTGCTCCACTTAGGAAGGAACAATCAGTTTCACACATACAGAATGGGAAGAGACTGTCTAGGAAGGAGTATGGCAGAAAGAGATCTAGGGGTCATAGTGGACCACAAGCTAAATATGAGTCAACAGTGTGATACTGTTGCAAAAAAAGCAAACGTGATTCTGGGATGCATTAACAGGTGTGTTGTAAACAAGACACGAGAAGTCATTCTTCCACTCTACTCTGCGCTGGTTAGGCCTCAACTGGAGTATTGTGTCCAGTTCTGGGCACCGCATTTCAAGAAAGATGTGGAGAAATTGGAGAGGGTCCAGAGAAGAGCAACAAGAATGATTAAAGGTCTTGAGAACATGACCTATGAAGGAAGGCTGAAAGAATTGGGTTTATTTAGTTTGGAAAAGAGAAGACTGAGAGGGGACATGATAGCAGTTTTCAGGTATCTAAAAGGGGGTCATCATGAGGAGGGAGAAAACTTGTTCACCTTAGCCTCTAATGATAGAACAAGAAGCAATGGGCTTAAACTGCAGCAAGGGAGGTTTAGGTTGGACATTAGGAAAAAGTTTCTAACTGTCAGGGTGATTAAACACTGGAATTAACTGCCTAGGGAGGCTGTGGAATCTCCATCTTTGGAGATATTTAAGAGTAGGTTAGATAAATGTCTATCTGGGATGGTCTAGACAGTATTTGGTCCTACCATGTGGGCAGGGGACTGGACTTGATGACCTCTCAAGATCCCTTCCAGCCCTACAATCTATGAGAGTGTGGGGTCACGTGTATAGGGCCATTAACCATCTCCTGCTACACAGGCCTTTGATTCTTGTCAAAGTACAGGAAAGAATGGCTGGGTCTACAGCAACAGGGTTCTCAAACTGCAGTGGGACAACAGATGGCACATATATCCTGATTTAGCTGTAGCACACCTTTGCCCAGAGCACATCAACTGAATGGGCTACTTTTCCATAGTTATGCCAGCATTGGTCAATCATGGGGGACACTTCACCAATATCCGCATAGGCTGGTCAGGGAAGGTGCGTGACACTAGCATCTTTAAGAACACAGGACTATTCAGCAAGCTACAAGCAGGGACGTTCTTTCCCGACCAGAGGATTACCGTGGACGCTATTGAAATGCCAACTGATTCAGGGAACCCAGCCTGCATCTTGTTCCCCTGTCCCATGTGACCATACACAGGCCACCTCAACAGCACCAAGGGAAGATTCAACTATGGGCTCAGCATATGCAGAATGACAACTGGATGCACTTTTGGCAGACTGAAAGGGCACTGGGGTGATTACTCACTAGAGGGGATCACAGCGAGAAAGACATCCCAATGGTTATAGCTGCTTTTTGTGTCGTGCATAAGGACAAAAGATGAAAACCGGCTGCCAGGCCAGACACAAGGGCTGTTACAAGAGCCCCATGTGGAACTATGCAATGGAGAGAGGCTTTGAAAGAGCACTCGGCCAGTCAGTGCAGGAGAGCTCTCTGCTGGAGTGTTCTCTGGGCCTGGAGCCATAGGTGCTGCTAAGAATTGCCTCGTGCTTGCTGTACATTTATAAATATGCTGGGTAATTTCCTGGAGCTATGAATTCTGTGCATTTGCAAGTGCTGTTTACTTTGACTACTCCTATGCATTTGATTGTCCAAAAATAGAGCTTTACCGAGTGAGCAAAGATAGAGCAAAAGCTCTCACAGCCAGAGTTATACAAACTTTTAATATCACTTAACGGGGTGACAATTTAAACTGAGAGAGGAAGTAAACATTTCTGTCCATTTCAGTGCACAAACAGTCTGCTGTGGCTATACATACACTGACCTGTGAGAACCACGGCTGGTGTATGTGATGGCATGGTTTCCCTTGCTGTCCCAAAGCACAGAGTGGTAGGGGTAAGGTTTCACCCAGGGATGCCATGCGGAAAGTTCGGGAGTGTAAGGAGCAGTGACCATGGAGTCCTCCAAGGGTGGAGAGAGTCTGGGATTTTGGACCTGTAGGTCAGCAAGTTTGGAGCATTTGGGTTTGCTGCCTGAAAACACCCATTATGTCCTGGTGCATTTCCCTCTCCTTCTCCTGCTGGGACTCCTGGGCCTCTCTTTCCTTCTCCAGGCTGTCAGACATGTTCACAGCCCGATGCAGCACAGGCTTGCAGGGTCTTCCTACATATCCTCCGTGTCCTCTTCTTTCTCCTGCTCATCAGGATCCCATGTTCTGCAGGTGTGAAGGGGGCACCCCTCAAGGCTGCCATGCCCGAAGCTGCTGATAAAACAGACATGTTTTTACATTGGATTTACAGTCACAATGTAAGGGGAAGGTTAAGTCCTCTGCTGCCATAAACCCTTTTAATGAGAAATGGGTATTGACACTGCCTTGGAGCACCTTAGCACAGCACGGCCCTCCAGCCCCAGCTGTGGTGAGGTGGGGAAGGATTTTCTGTTGCATGAAGCTATAGAATTTCAGTCCCTATTTGATCAGTACAAGCCTAGGGCAACCGCACTGAATACTGACACTGTTTCCCAAGGGCAGTGATGGTTTTTGCTGATATCTCACTCGTGAGGATCACAAAGGCTCAGAGAACACAGCTGTTCCTGGTGTCCTGAAGTCACCCAGGGTTGTAGGCTACTAGCTTGTTACCTGCAATGATGCCAGTCACATTCATGGCAGAGTGGCGTGGGAAAGAAGCCATCTCTGAACATCTTTGGGAGAGTATTGCAGAGTATCTCCATGAGAGATTCATTGAGATCGCTCAAGAGGGAGGATACAAGGGATATCCCTGTGTACATAAACAAAGTGCTCCACATGACCCCCTGCTGAACCCAAAAGGGGAACGAAAAGCAGACGCCAATTCTTCCTCGTCTCATACAAGCCAGACGCTGAAGAGTGGATACCTATGTCTTGTTAACTGGGGGTCAGGCCAGGCTCCAACTTTTAACATAAATATTATAAGGAGAATTCATGCACACACTTAGCCAAAGTTCCCTTTCCCATCACTGGGCTCACCCACACTTGCATGGCAGGACTGGCTAGACTTTGGCAATCTCAAACAGGTCCATGGATGAAGCCCACCCTCCACTCCATGTGTCTGCTTCTCCTCCTTCTCTTCCTCACGTTCATGGCAGGGTCTCTGTCTCAGACTCCTCTGAGATATCCACAGTGGTCGATGCGGCATCAATGGGGGTCTCCAAGTCAGGCATGCGGTTCCTTGGAGAAGCGGCAGGTCTGTTGCTCCGCATCAGGTCTATTGTTGTGCTTCCCTGGCCTTGTGGTGTCCCTGGCCAAGGTCCTTGGCTTTCTCGCAGCACTGCTGCTGATCTCTGTGTTGCCCCTTTGCCTGCATCCTCCATGTAATCTGCTCATAGATGTCCATCTTTCTTTGGCTGGTCTGTAGCTGTGTCAACAAAGCCCTTGCTCCTTGCAGGCCCAGGAGAGCCAATATCTCCTGTCTACTCCAGGAGTGTGTCTAGTGCCTGGAGCTGGCATCGTCGCTTGGGAAGTCACACACCACAAGGGTGAGCAGCCAGGTGTGCTTGCCAAGGCGGCTGATCCAGAAAAGGCATTTCACACACATGCAGGAGGGTTACAGGTGATGTGTGGCTTGCAGCCCCTGGGCAGTGGAGTTCACACTGGCAACCAGAGCAGTCACTGTTGCAGGGAACAGGATCTTGTGGGACAGCTGCTGGAGGACTGGGAGGTTTAACATAGGTCACGCAGCACTTACACTGGCACAGTGTCAACCTCAGTAGGTCAAGCATGGCTCTGTGCCATTTGGGGAGGTGGTTTTGTGCATCGCTGTAACGGGACACTTCTCAGAGACTCACTTGAGAGCAGACACATGCCCAAATAGGTCAATGTAAGGCGACTCACATTAACCTAACTTTGTAGCATAGGCCAGGTCTTAGTCATGCTCAATATATTACCCATAATCCCCTTTGGGTCTGGCCCTGGGATTGATTCTGTCAGTGTCCCTGGTTCTGTTGTTGAACCCTGGTTCACAGAGCCCTGCAACATCTCTTCCTAGTTCCCCTTCATCTTCCTCTGACTCTATCCAATCCTGAATCTTCTCTTGCAGAAACCACCAGCATTGCAGGGACCCAAGGTGCCTCTGCTGGCTGGGTGAGGCCAGGGGTAAAAGCCCCTTCCCTTCCTGAGTAGGAGAGGGAGCAGCTCATATGGCTGCATAGATTGCAGTGAGATGCAGCCCTGAGGGCATGGGGTAGGTTCAGCCAGAGGCGACTGCCCTATAGGGAGCAGTCTGGGGACTCCCTCTCTCTGGGATTGAAGGAGGAAGGCTAAGGCAGGCTAAGGCATCTGCCACTATGCAGCAATGCAGCCTCACCACTGCAGTACCTCCTGCTGGTTGTCCTTAGGAATTAGCTTTTCCAGCATCTGGAGCCCCCTCTGCAGGCCAGTGATCTGCCTTACTGCTGGCCCGTGTCCCTCCCAGGACCCAGTGTCCCTTTTACCTGGGGTGCTGCCCCTAGCTGTAATCCCTCCCATCCTCAGGGTCTCCCCATCCCAGGGGAACCCTCAGCCACTATCCCCACTTCACCTCAGTGTTAGGCTACTGCCAGTCCCCATCTAGCACTCGTTCACTGGGGCAGGTTGAAGTATCAGCCACTCATCAGAGGCAAAGGGGTTTGGATCTGCTGCCTCTGACTACCCGTGGGCTGCCCCTGCAACCCAGTACCTGATAGGCCTTACCAGGCCTGCAGCCTGGGGCTTTCCTAGACCAGAGCTTCCCAGGCCTTTCCCCCGCCCTGCTCCAATCTGGGCTCCCTACTTTGCACCTTGCAGCCAGATCCTTCTCCCTCTGCAGACAGAGGAAGCCTGCCTGGGTCTCTGGCTCACAATCTTTTATAGGGGCCAGCTGGGCCTGATTGGGGCATGGCCCCAGCTAAGCCTACTGTCCCCCAATCAGACCAGGCCTCTTGCCCCAGCCCCAGCCCTCTCCTGGGCTGTTTCTAGCCCTGCAGGGCAGGAGCGGATAACTACTCTGCTGGTGGGGTTCTGAGGTCCTGTAGATCCTCCCCTTAGGCGGGTGGGGGGGGGATCTGTTAGCAATGGGTGGGCTTCTGCCTGCCCAGTTCCCAGAAACCCAATAGGTACAAGGTACACACTGCCATAAGCTTGGGCTCCTGGAAACTTTGCTTCTGTTTAGAGCTTCCAGTTGAGAGACAAGAGTCAGAGTCTGAAAGACTTGGGTTATAAGCAGCAAAGAGTCCTGTGGCACTTTATAGACTAACAGATGTATTGGAGCATGAGTTTTCGTGGGTAAATTGCATCCGACGAAATGGGTATTCACCCACGAAAGCTCATGCTCCAATACGTCTGTTAGTCTGTAAGGTTCCACAGGATTCTTTGCTGCTTTTACAGATCCAGATTAACATGGCTACCCCTCTGATACTTGAGTTTAAGAACACTTCTCCCCTCCTGCCTCCGTTCCCCCTTCTCCCCAGAGCCTCCTTGAACCAACCCCTGCCACTTAGTCTTCTGAACTGTGTTATACCTCTGTCTCTCCTTGGTGGCCTCTTCTTTTACCCCGCTTTGGATCCTTACCATGTCACGTCCCAGTGGAAAGGCCCTGCCACATCACTCATTTGCATGCTGTCCAGTCCTATTCATCTCACTTCTGAGCAGGAAGTTCACAGCAAACTCCTGCCGTCTGTGTTACTCTGTTTATCCCCCCTCATTGCCAGCTACACTGGTCCTCTCACCTTCTGTCCCTGCCCCGGCTGCTTTCAAAGCTTCCTCCCAATTCCCGACCCATCTCTGCAGCTCCCTGCCACCACCTGCCTGTCTTTAGCTCCCATCGCTTCTCTCTTTCCACTATGTCCCCATGGCAAACACTCCAGCATTCCCTAGGAGCTCTGGGATTTAAGCAGATACCTTCTAAGTTTCCCCTAAGGAGCCTTCAGATTCAGACTAGCAGGAGGGGCTCTTTGACTTTACAGAGTTTTTCTCTGCACATTCCTTTGGAGTCTCCAGAGCCAACTCTGCTCCCTTCGCAGGCAGACCCTGTGACAAAGTGGGACTGTTCTTAATGTGTCCTCTGAATACTGTGTGGGTGCTCAGTTTCCCCTATGCATTTCTTAAGTCTCCAATGTGCATAAATGGCCGACACTCTGTATCCTGGCAACAAATGGCTGGGGCCCTTCCCCCCTGCAAGAGGATAGCTAAAGCTGAACAGAGAGATCAGGTGACCTCCTGGACCAGGAAAGAGACAAAGGCCAGAAAGGAGGGGCTGGATGGGTGTCACTTTGGGGCTGGCTGGGGACAAGGAGTGAGGGCAGATGGAGTTGTCTGCCTCGCTGGGCCCCAGAAGGGACTCAGCTGAGGGGTCCGGTTCTCTGTACCTACAAGCTCTGTTTTAGACCGTGTTCCTGTCATCTACTAAACCTCTGTTTTGCTGGCTGGCTAAGAGTCAAGTCTGACTGCAAAGCGGAGTGGGGGTGCATTCAAGAGCCTCTGGCTTCCCCAGGACCCCGCCTGGGTGGACTCGCTGTGGGAAGCACACAGAGGGGCATATGCTGAATGCTCCAAGGACAGACCCAGGAAGATGAAGCTGTGTGAGCTTCTTGCCCTGAAGACAGTCTGCTCCGAGGCAGAGCAGGCTCCCCAAAGTCCTGTCCAGCTTTGTGGGGAGCAGTTCCAGAGCATCGGCCGGGGACTCCGTGACAGATCCCCATTTCAATTCCTTGCTGGAACAGTTTGCTCACAAATCAATGTAATCCTTCATCTGATGTTTGCATTCTGGGTTCCCAGAGCACTGGAATGCCTCTGATGAGAGGAGAGGGCTCAGATTAGATGGTCTTTGCTTAAGCAGATGGGATACCAACCTTCTAGGTTCAAAACTGTCAGGGATTTAAACTAGGGAACAGAGAGAGGAAGGGAGCTTTTTCTTAACTCCAAAAGCCTGGCATTTCTTTTGGCGTGCACAATGGACAGAAGATAGAAGTATTGTACAACAAAGGGACCTACGAGTGGAACCTGGTAAAACAGAAAATCTGACGGGCATGCATGCTTTCCTTTCCCACCACGCTTCTGCCTTGTCTGTTTGCATTGTAACCCCTTCGGAGCAAGGACCACCTCTGGCTGTGGGCCCAGGACAATGGGGCCCCAAACTCAGTTGGGGTCTCTACATACAATAAATAGTAACATGTTGGTTAGGAAAAATGGGATGGAGAGGCACTGAGGTGGCAACATAGGTAGAATTGTCAGAGGGGCTCACTGTATAAAATGAGGGGCAGAAAATTCAAAGGATTCATATCAGTTTTCAAAAGTCCTCAGCACTCAGCAGCTGTGCTTGAGAACAATGGAACACAGGCTTACCCATTTCCATCCGGTGGGGCTGCATTCGGTGCTCGCAGACTGCTAAAAAGGGGTGTCAGCACACCTGCAAGATAGTCTGTGTATCTCTCTCACCCAGAGCCAACTGCATGATTGCACAGGGATCTCAGGAAATCGGACCCTGAATGAAGAAGAGCTGGCTCCAACCGAAGGCCAGAAAGGACCTGGTGACACATGAATACAGTGGGGGAACAAATGTAAAATAATGGCATAAATTGTGAGAGCAGAAAACTCAGGCACCTAGAGGCTGCTGGAATCAGAAACAATAAGTCAGCCTGGGTGGGGTGCTGGAGGATGTTAACATTCAAATCCTGCCTGAGAGATAACTGCAGAGCATGTGATCATTTCTCCAGAAAGCTGACTGAAAACTAAATTCAAATGGCTCAGACATGAGTGTCACCTGGCCTGAGAAGTGGGTGAAGTCCTGGAAATAAAGGCAGTGCACTGAGATGAGAGGAAGGGCCCCGGGGGGATTGTCGGGGCCTAAGCTAGGGCCGCTTACATTCATCATCCTGATTTTAATGCTTGGATTTATGATCTGGAAGAAAGGGGTGGCCAGAACATTCATCAGCTTGCAGATGGTGCCAAGCCGGGACGTGTTGTGAATGCAGACACAGTAAAAAGGGAGCTGGAAAGTCAGAAACAGGGATAGGAAATGAAATGCACCCTGGGGATCCTTGGCTTGTTCCTGGTTCCTCTGGCCAGGGAAAAGCTGAAGAATGTTTAGGGTCTCACCCTCTCCTGTGGGCCCTGTGGCTGGGCATTCAGCAGCTGTCTAGCTGAGCACTTCTGCAGCAGGGAGTTTATTTTCTCTCTCTTTAGGAAAGCTGAGTGCCCGTGGGGTGAAGGCAAAGCACACTCTGCAATCAGAAAGCAAAGTGTGGGAGTAAATAGTCACATCTTCCACTGGCAAAAGGGCAAGAGCAAGGTGCCCCAAGGTTCTAGACTAGTGACCCAATCCCAAGCCACTGATGTCAAAGGCTGGTGTTGTTCACTAATGACCTGGCGCTGGCTACCATCTGAGATGGGACAGTGCACTAGATGGACCACCAATCTGATCCAGGTGAGCAATTCCTCTGTTTCCTATTTTCTTTTGGAGTCAACAGTGACAGAAGGGGTTACTGTGTATCTAAGATAGTAGAAACACTCATATATTCTTCTGTGAGAAAGACTATAGGATCATGTTCTTACATACGTCATATACGTACTTCCTGTGTCATCACAATGAAGATGAACACAGCACAAGAGGGAACAATTGAGGTTGCACGACAAAGAAGGCTAACTCTGGCATTTCCTCGCTTTGGAGTGTTCAGATGTGTAGCCTTAACGTTCTCCTACTGCACTATCCAGTGGAAATTTGCAGCAGGTTTGTCTTTTTCTTACTCTCTCACTTTGCTGGGACTGTGTTCTTTGCTTTTCCCACTAGGAGATCTGGGCCCCTGTGAAACCTCCCAGCTGTGTCCCTGCCCCCAACAATGTCTTCCTCAGGTGGGTTCATTACTTGTCATCTCTCCATAACTGCAGTGCATGTGGAGGTCATTGAAACCACCAGATGATTCACCCTTCTCTTATCTGCATGAGTGGGATCTTTCCTGTTCCACAATCACACTGTAGCAAGCAAGAATTATCAGCACAGCCCTGACTCTGCTGAGCAGCCTGCCATGGGGAGTAGCGGGGCAAAATACCTAACTTGTTTTAAGACTAACAGTTTGATCATTTTAGGGAGAGGATGGTATGGTGAGCCTGCCTACAATGGCATGTAGCCTGTTAGTGATAGCAATTTGCAAATATCTCTAACAGACGGGGATGAGACACTAGGTGGGGAGAGCTCTGAGTTACTCCAGAAAATTCTTTCCCAAGTGTCTGGCTGATGGGTCTTGTCCACATGCTCTGGGTCTAACTGAGCATCATATTTGGGGTCAGGAAGGAATTTTCCCTCAGGTCAGATTGGCAGAGACCTTGGGGGTTTTTCGCTTTCTTCAGCAGCACGGGCACAGGTCACTTGCAGGTTTAAATTAGTGTAAATGGTGGATTCTCTGTAACTTGAAGTCTTTAAACCATGATTTGAGAAATTCAGTAACACAGCCAGAGGTTCGGGCTCTATCACAAGGTCGGGGAAGATTCTGTGGCCTGCGATGTGCAGGAGGTCAGACTAGATGATCGTGATGGTCCCTTCTGGCTGTAAAGTCTGTGAGTCTAAGTACAAAAGAGAGAATAACTGGCCAGGTGGCAGTACTGCAGAAAAGAATCAAGGGTTTGTAACAGACCACATATTGAATAACCAATCAACAGTGTGCTGCTGTTTCAAAAAAGGTAAATTTCGTTCTGGGGTGTATTAACAGTAGTGTTGTATGCAAGACTCGGGAGGTAATTCTTCCACTCCACTCTGCACTGCTGAGCCCACAGCTGGAGTACTGTGTCCAGTTTTGGGCCCAACACTACAAGAAGGATGTGGAAAAATTGGAATAAGTCCAGCAGAGAGCAACAAGCATGGCCTCTGAGGAAAGCTTGAAAAAATTGGGGATGTTTGATGTAGAGGAGGGACGGCTGAATGGGAATGTAAAAGGTAGTTATAAAGAGGCGGGGGACCAATTGTTCTCCACGTAGGCCAAAGACTAACGGGCTTAGTTTGCAGCAAGTTTGGTGTAATGGGGTCAGCATCCCATCTTGCGAGTGCCCCCTCTGGTTGGGTGTGTCTGTGGTCTTTAAACCAGTCCAGCCCTGGTCTGGGGCCAGAGCCCCAAGGAGACACTATCTTCCTGTGGCCCTCCCCAAGCTCAGTCCGAACTCAGTCACCACAGCCAGCCATGAGTTCCCTCATTGCTCCCCTGGTCCCTGCTAGCAAGCTGTCTTAGGCTCGCTCCCCTGGTCCCTGCCCACACTGAGCTGTCTGTGGCCTTGCTGCTCTTCCAGGAAGCCAGACCTGCAGTCCCTTTTTCTCCAGCTCCAAGCAGCAACCACCTTCTGCTCTAGTCTGCAGCTCCTTTTATATGGCCCTCCTGGGACCTGATTGGCTGCTTCCCCTGCAGCCACTCTAGCCTGCTTGGAGGACCTCTCCATTGCTCCTTTCCTGGAATAGGTGTGGCAGAACCCTGAAGCTTCCAGCAGGGGGCCTTTGGGCCTGGTCCATCCCATCACACTTCTCCCCTCCTCAACAGGATTGGGGTGGTAGTTCTGTAGATGATACTCTCACATTTTACCCTGTTTTGCCCCACATGAGCAGGGTCTTGCCCCTCCCAGAATTCTCTGGCTGGAGAGCTATTAGTTACAGTCTCTCAGTTCCCCAGTCTAGCAGGGTTCTTTTCTCTCAGGCCTCTTCATCCTGAGAGACTGTATTAGTCCTCATCCCTTCCAATCAGGGGTCCCTCCCCCAGGCCTCACTGTCTGGAGAGCTTCTAGCCAGGCTTTCCTCTGGTGTCCCAAGTCTACTCTCCCAGGTCTTTCTTACCTGGAGAATGTGTTCATAGTCCCTTGACTCACTTTCACCTCCTGGGCCTTGGTGTCTCTATACACTGAGTCTCTAACTGCATTTCACAATCATACACTATGTGGAGCAAGTGCTCTTTTTCCTCCATGTTTAACTGGAGTTCCTTGGTCAGCTGCTAATTTTTGAACTCGAGATCCTCCAGTTCCTTTCCTGCTGCCTCCAGTTGTTTCGCCAGGTTCTCCTCTCTTAGGAGGGAGCTCATAAAGCTTGCCTGCGCTATTCCCCTCCCTATCCTAGGGTCCTGTTCTCTATCCGAGCCCTTCTCTTTTGCCTCTCCCAGCTACGGCAAGTCTGTCTGCGCCTCTCTGCTAGTTAGCACACTGGATATTTTAGCCTGAGTTCCCACAGTATTCTGCTGAACTCTCTCTGGATCCCTGCTGTACTTTGCTGAGTCCAGGTCTCTGTCTGGGTCTCTTCGTATCCTGCTGGGCTCTCTGATCCTTCTCCCTCTGGGCCTGGGCCAATGCTGCCTGCAAGGCCAAGCATTGTTCCCTCTGTCCCTTGGCTTCCACCTGTACCTGGGACAATTCCTTATTTACCTAGACCAGCTGGCTAACAACTTTCTCTCTGGAGACATTAGCCTTGTTCAACTCTTGTTGGCAGCTCCTCAGCAGGTCCCTCATGTCTGGGATATTCTGGCCTCAGCTCTGAACTCTTTTCTGGGGTCTCCTTACCCTGGCTCCCAGCCCCTCTGCTTTCCTTTCCAGCTAGGCACAGACCCTCTCAGTCCTGGGTCATTGTCCTGGGCCTTTCCACGTGAGGGATGAGTAGCCCACCCAGTCTTTCCCCAGGATTACAGGCCATGGCAGGTCCTTGACCATGCCAACCTGGAGTCGAGCTCTCCGGCCCTGTACCTCCAGCCCAACTTCTGCCATGACTCAGGTTTCCCTGTGTACATGGGAGACATGTACTAGGAGGTGCCAGTCTAAATCAGTTGCACTCACCTGGTTTTCCGAACCTGGTGTATCCACATCCTGAGTCTTCAGACCCTTAACAGCAGCTCCTCCCAGCCTGATAGTCCCAACATGGGTAGTGACAGCCCTGACCTTCAAGGAAGACCCTCACTGATTAGTTCCACTGTAACATTTCAGGTAGTCACATTCCATTATGAGCAGTGCTTTTTAATATGCCTGGGCCAGCCACACCTGTAGCAGAATACCAGATCTCCTAGCTCCTTCCAACTAATACCACCCATAGGCTGCAGGGCTCCCTGGACCCCTTGCTGTTCTGGTGAGCCCCCTGAGTCTAGAATCCTTGGGGTCTCTCTCTCTTGCAAGCCTCGTGAAGTCACCCCCCGCCCCCAGTGAACCCTCTGAGTTTACCATATAGCTTGGGCCATTCCTCCCCTTCATGTTCCTCTCCTTCCTTGATGTGACTGGAATAACAGAGACTTGGTGGGATAACTCACATGACTGGAGTACTGTCATGGATGGATATAAACTGATCAGAAAGGACAGGCAGGGCAGGAAAGGTGGGGGAGTTGCACTGTATGTAAGAGAGCAGTATGACTGCTCAGAGCTCCGGTATGAAACTGCAGAAAAACCTGAGAGTCTCTGGATTAAGTTTTTAGAAGTATGAGCAAACAAGGGTGAGTCGTGGTGGCGAATCTTCTACAGACCACCAGCACCAGGGGGATGGAGGGCGGATGGAGGCTGTCTTCGGCAAACTAGCAAGCTAGAGAAGTACTAGTCGCAGGCCTGGTTCTCTATGGAGACTAATCACTCCGATACGCTGCTGGGAGAGCAATAAAGCAGTAACACAGACAATCCAGGAAGTTTTTGGAAAACTGTGGGGACAATTTCCTGGTGCAAGTGCTGAGGAGCCAACTGGGACACGAGCTCTTCGACCTGTGCTCCACAAAACAGAAAGATTATATAGGGGAAGCAAAAGTGGATGGGGAACTTGGAGGCAGTGACCATGAGATGATGAGTTCAGGATCGACACAAGAAGAAAAGAGAGAGCAGAATAAGACCTGACTTCAGAAAAGCAGACTTTCACTCCTCCAGGGAACTGACGGCAGGATCCCCTGGAGAACAACATGGGGGAAAAGGATCCAGGAGAGTCTTGCCTGTTATTTTAAAAGAATCCTACTGATGGTTGACAGGCAACAAACCCTCCCAATGTGTAGACGCAATTAGTAAATATGGCAGGCGACCAGCTGGCTTAACAGTGAAATGCTTGCTGACTTTAACACACAAAAAAGAAGCTTACAAGAAGTGGAAGACTGGACAAATATGCCCAGGGAGCGCACTAAAAAGTTATGCGCAGGCATGCAGCGAGTGAAATCAGACAGGCCAAATCAACACTTGGAGTTGCAGTAGAACGAGATGTTAAGAGTAACAAGAAGGGTTTATTCAGGTATTGTTAGCAAGCAAAAAGGTCACGGAAAGTGGTGGGCCCCTTACTGAATGAGGGAGCAACGTTAGTGACAGATGATGTGAAAGCTGAAATACACAAATGGTTTTTTTTAGCCTTGCGTCTTCACAGACAAGTCAGCTACTAGACTTGCTGCACTGAGCAGTACAGCATGGGAGGAAGTGACCAGTCCTCTGTGGAAAAAGTTGGTTGTGACTATTTAGAAAAAGCTGGACAAGCACAAGTCCATGTGATTGGATCTACAGGTCAGTCAGCCTCACCTCAGTCCCTGGAAAAATCATGGAGCAGGTCCTCAAGGAATCAATTTTGAAGCAGTTAGAGGAGAGGAAGTATCAGAACAGTCAGCATGGACTTCACCAAGGACAACGTCATGCCTGACTAACCTCCCAATTGCCTTCTGTGAGGAAGACAACTGGTCATCTCTCTTCTTT
>NC_133788.1:1045522-1199454 GCF_003597395.2 Chelonoidis abingdonii | reverse complement strand
GAGGGACATGTTCATTCCCCTCTATTCAGCATTGGTGAGGCCTCATCTGGAGTACTGTGTCCAGTTTTGGGCCCCACACTACAAGAAGGATGTGGAAAAATTGGAAAGAATCCAATGGAGGGCAACAAAAATGATTCGGGGGCTGGAGCACATGACTAATGAGGAGAGGCTAAGGGAACTGGGATTCTTTAGTCTGCAGAAAAGAAGAATGAGGAGGGATTTGATAGCTGCGGGAATGATACGGTTTGGAACATGTGCTTGTATGCCTCTGGAGTCAGCTCTAGCCGATCCAAAATGGCTTCCTTCACCACAGGGTAGGAACTCGCCTTCTCATTGCTTATTGCCTGCTAAGGCTCCTGGCCTCACTCATCAGGAATGGTGCTATGCGGGCTGCCCAAGTTGACTCTTTCCAGTCTTGGCTACCTGCTCAAAAGTCTGGAGAAATCATCTGATCCGAGCTTTGCCAGGCCTGGAGCCAACCGACCACCAGTTCCATCACCAACTGGGTTCTCGAGCATGGTGTGACCCAAACGCCTCTATATCTACTCCTCATTGTTGGACTGGATCTCCTGCCACTGTTGCTGGGTCACAAACTGGGCCTCTTGTTGCCTCTGCAGGTTCTCCATATTGCATCAACAGGGTCTGGATGCACTGCTGCTGCCGCACCACGTCTACCTGCTGCTGTTGGCCTGCCACCAACATGCAGGTCACCTCCTCCATAATCATGCCCCTTGTTAATCAGAGGTCAGTCCAAAAATCCCCACTTCTGATCCCATATGTAATGGGGTTGGCACCTATCTCTTGCAAGCACCCCCTCTAGTTGGGTGTGTCCATGGTCTTTAAACCAGTCCAGCCCCGGAACGGGGCCAGAGCCCCAAGGAGACACTATCTTCCTGCAGCCCTGCCCAGGCTCAGTCCCTGCTCAGTCCCCGCAGCCAGCCAGGAGCTCCCTCAGTGCTCCACTGTCCCTGCTAGCAAACTGTCTTAGGCTCGGTCCTAGCAGCCAGCCAGGAGCATCTCGCTCCCCCAGTCCCTGCTCACATTGAGCTGACTGTGGCCCTGCTGCTCTTTCAGGCAGCCAGGCCTGCAGTCTGGAGAACCTCTCCATTGCTTCTTTAGAATCTAAAATCTAAAGGTTTATTCATAAAAGGAAAAGGGTAGAGATGAGAGCGAGAATTGGTTACTGTATATAATTGATTTCATTTAATGGCAAAGTTCTTAGTTCAGGCTTGTAGCAGTGATAGAATTAGCTGCAGGTTCAAATCAAGTCTCTGGAGTACATCCCACGCTGGGATCGGTCATTCAGTTCGTTGTTCAGAGCTTCAGTTTGTAGCAAAGTCCCTCCAGAGGTAAGAAGCAGGATTGAAGACAAGATAGAGATGAGGCATCAGCCTTTTGCAGTCTTTTCCAGGTGTAAGAACACGTCTTTGTTCTTACCGTGGAAAGTTACAGCAAAATGGAGTCTGGAGTCACATGGGCAAGTCTCTGCATACTTTGCTGAGTTACAAGGTGTATCTGCCTTCTCTCAATGGATCAATTGTGTAGCTGATGGTCCTTAATGGGCCATCAAGCTGGCTAGGCAGAGCTAACACCAGTTTGTCTGGGATGTCACTGTGGCAGAGCTCTGACCTTGCTCCCGTGGGTCCTGCGCTTTTAGGCGGTTTATGCTAGCCTCAGTGGCTCACTGTGACCCTCCACGTGGCCCTTCTCTCTCTAGGGCCAGGGGTACAGTCTACCGAGCCCTTTTCATCAGAGGCCAGCAAGATCCTGGGTGAGAGAACTCCCACAGTCTCTGTTGTCCCTGGGGGTTTATTTCAGAACAGTTTAGCTTCCGGGCCTGACAGGGGCCTGACTTCCCCTCCCAGGAGATGTTCCTGTAGTGGTGGGTTGCGGGGAACCCACCCCCACCCTCTACTCCAGGTTCCAGGGCAGGGACCCTAATGGTAGCAGCTGTTGGCAGCCAACCTTTCACTGCCAGAGTTGCTACATTTCCCTGGGCCACTTCCACATAGCTCTCCCGCTTCTCCCTTCTTCACCCTTACCTTAGGGCTCCCTTGCCGATGGTTTGAGGGTGTCTTCATTAAACAACCCCACTTGCTCTCCCCTGCCTGACTGGAGTGAGCCCTTTTTATAGTATCAGTGGGGCCTTAACTAGAGTCAGGTGGTCACATTAGCTTAATGGCCTCACCTGACTCTTAGCAGGTTAATTGGAGTCAGGTGTTCTCATTAGCCTGGAGCAGTCCCTGCTCTGGTCAGTCAGGGAACAGAAAACTGTTAATCCAGTGGCCAGTATATCTGCCTTCTGCTATACCCAACTGGCTTGGGTCTATCAGTCATCCAGAAGCACAGCACAAATTTGAAATACAGACAGTATAGAGCCAATACTCATAACTTCAACTACAAAATGACACATGCATACAGACAGCATAATCACAACCAGCAACCCATAACCTGGTCTTAGACACCTTATATGACCCCCTTTACATAAGATTTGGTGCCACTACAGACCTTGGTTGCAACCATGTCCTATATGGCCCCAGATATCAATAACGTCACACCCCCAATGTAAAATTGATGCAGGAAGAGATGACAAAACATCACTGACTGCATCCCAAGAGCTCCCCATTCTTGGGTCTGTCTCACTACAGCCAGTGTTGGGATAGAGGCCGTACCAGTGTATAACAGAAATGGTTTATCAAAGTCATGTTCAATAACATGATTGAATCTCTTTACCGACTTAAGGTAAAACTTGGTTAGAACAACAGTGGATTGGATCTGTTTTTGCAGCATGGTTCTTGTAGGTTTCATGTGATCTTGCCAAGAGCTAAAGCAAACAGCTACTTTATCCATACAAGGTCTGGCAAATGTCTGGAACCCAATTAACATCAGAACAATGTAGATATTAATATCGTTTAGAGTACAGGAATCTTGGCATTTAGCCATGCAAGCAGTATGGTAGTGTGCCTCAGTTTCCCTTTTCGTACAGCACATTAGGTCTGGAATGTCTTTACCCCATGAAAAGTTCCAGTACTGTTTACAGGCATTAACTGTGAAGAATCAATATAGCAAGGCCTTTTAACATAAAGTGTGTTCTCATGTACTGCTTTCAACACGGTCAAGGGATTTTCCACAAGATTAGACACATTGTACATTCTTACCGTTCTTGGTAACAGCAACACATTAGTTACAAAAATCACCATTAGCAGCAACAACAAATTCACTGCAAGTGTCCATCTACAATCATGTTTGTCATGCCAGACCTTTGGATCAGGACCATTGGAGTTTGGGCATTTTAGGGTTAACCTGCAGCTTCCCTTTGCAACATTCAGTTTTCTCTTTCCTCCTTGTCCTGCAGGATCAAACCCTGATTTCTCTTGCTTAACAGAATTCAGGGGCTGATGGGGTGGGCTATCTGTGCTAACAGCTATTAGCAAGTCTTTCTTCTCCCTCCCGCTCAGGTAATTTGCATTAACGCAAACACCAGCTTTTAACTTCTTAGCTGCTACCAATTCCAATGCTGGACTCTGTCTTACAGAGATACCACACAAATCCAGAGTCTGAGGGTGAGTCTGCTTGTTCTCCCCTGAATCCTCAAGCATTCGGCCATAAAACTGTTCTGCTCTTAAACACCAGTAACCAAATCTGTCCTCAGATCCTGAAGCACAGACTGCTCACTTAAAGAATCAGAACAGAGACATTCCTGTTTTAACAACCTTGTCTTCCCAACAATCTGGCCACACACAGCCACTTGGTTATATGGCTGCTCAACTTTCTTAACAGCCTCTACTCCTTCTGAGGCTACACCTACACTACATTACATTACATTAAACAGGTTTTATAAAACAGATATTATAAATTCGATTTCACGCGGCCACACTAGGCACAGTAATTCGGTGGTGTGCGTCCATAGTCCGAGGCTAACGTCGATTTCTGGAGCCTTGCATTGTGGGTAGCTATTCCATAGCTATCCCATAGTTCCCGCAGTCTCCCCTGCCCCTTGGAATTCTGGGTTGAATCATTGTCGCGGGTGGTTCTGGGTAAATGTCGTCAGTCATTCCTTCCTCCGGGAAAACAACAGCAGACAATCCTTTCGCACCCTTTTTCCCCTGGATTGCCCTGGCAGGCCATAACACCATGGAGCCCGTTCAGCTTTTTTTTTACAGTCACCGTATGTGTACTGGATTCCACGGACAGAGGCGATTCTCCAGCGCTAACAGCAGCATTCATTTGCTTTTGCATGATAGCAGAGATGGTTACCATCGTTCTGTACTGTCTACTGCCGGAGTAAACTGGCAATGAGATGATGGTTATCTCTCCCCCTCTGTACTGTCTACTGCTAACATGAGTGCCTCTGGCTGAGATCGCCGGGAGCGCAAAAGCAAAACTGGAATGACTCCCCAAGTCAACCCCCCTTTATGGTTTCTAAAAATAGAGTCAGTCCTGCCTAGAATATGGGGCAAGTGTACTAGAGGACCAGTGTATCAGAGAGCACAGCTGCTGCCATGTCAGTATTCACAGGGGGTGCCCCTGCAACAACCCCACCCATTTGCTTCCCTCCTCCCCCAACCTTCCTGGGCTACCGTGGCAAGTGTCCCGCCCATTTGTGGCATGAAGTAATAAAGAATGCAGAATAAGAAACACTGAGTTTTTAGTGACATAAAATGAGGGGGAGGCAGCCTCCCGGTGCTATGATAGTCCAGCCAGGACATTAAGCGTGTGGGGGAGAGGAGCCCAGCATCCCACTGCTATGATAGTCCAGGCAGTACAGAATCTTTTCTTTACACATGAAAAGGGAAGGGGCTGATTGAAGCTCAGCCCAGTTGCTATGATGAAGACGGTTACCAGCTGTTCTGTCCCATCTACTGGATGACCAGGAATCATTCCTGTTTTTACCCAGGCGCCCCCCGGCCAGCCTCATCTCAGGCCAACATGTTAGGTATTGAGCAGTTATCAAGCATTGGAGCACTCGGGTTCATAAGGACCGTTACCAGTCCTACTGCACCGTCTGCCACTGAGAGGGGAGAGGAGCGAATACTGCGCTTCACTGCCGCAGCATAATACGTCTAGCACCAGCAGCATTCAGTAGACATAGGGTGACATTGAAAGAAGTCAAGAAATGATTTCTTGCCCTTTTCTTTCACGTGGTGGTGCGGGGGAGTAAACTGAAGAGCTATTCCCTGAATCACGCAGGACAATGTGTTTGAACCTACAGGCACTGGGAGCTCAGCCAAGAATGCAAATACTTTTCGGAGACTGCTGTGGACTGTGGGATAGCTGGAGTTCTCAGTACCCCTCCCTCCATTAGCGTCCATTTGAGTCTCTGGCTTCCCGTTGCGCTTGTCACGCAGCACTGTGTAGCCTGGATTTTTCAAACGCTTTGGCATTTCGTCTTCTGCAACGGAGCTCTGATAGAACAGATTTGTCTCCCCATAAAGTGATCAGATCCAGTATCTCCCATACGGTGCATGCTGGAGCTCTTTTTGGATTTGGGACTGCATCGCCACCCGTGCTGATCAGAGCTCCATGCTGGGCAAACAAGAAATATCATTCAAAAGTTTGCAGGGCTTTTCCTGTTTACCTGCCCACTGCATCTGAGTTCAGATTGCTGTCCAGAGCGGTCAGTGGTGCACTGTGGGATACCGCCCGGAGGCCAATAATGTCGATTTGCGGCCACACTAATCCTGATCCGATATGTTTATATTGATTTTAGCGCTACTCCTCTCGTTGGGGAGGAGTACAGAAATCGATTTAAAGAGCCCTTTATTTCAATATAAAGAGCGTTGTAGTGTGGACGGGTACAGCGTTAAATTGATTTAACACTGTTTAAATCGATTTAAACGCGTAGTGTAAACCAGGTCTGTGACCTTTCCAAAGCTATCCACACTGGATCTTTCAAAAGAAAAGTCAGTGGATCCATTTACAACAGAAAATTTCCAGCTGTTAGAAACTGAAACTTCCTTGATTAAATCACTTTTACACCCCTCAGTTGCAGTAAATTGCTTGCCCAGATTACCATGAGGATTCCTTTCCCTAGGCGCTTTTCTAAGCAGCAATTCACCTGTTACAGAAACTTTGACCTTTCCCTCTTCACCTAGGGCTTGCTCTGAAGGAACACTTCCCAGAGCAACAACAGACTCTTTCTGGGTCTTACTTACATCCAGGATTACCTTTGGCCCATCAGGCAGATTTCTACACAATTCTCTTTCAGGCAAACCCATAGACTCACTAGTAAAAGGTTAGAAGCATTTTCCTTTGCCACACACAAGTTCAGGAATCTTTTTCTTCTTGCTATCAGTTTCCATACCATCAGTAGGTAACACAATCAAATCACCTCTCTGCTCTCCTTGTGCCCTGGCTAGGGAATCACCCTGATCAGACAGAGCTCCTACACCCTTTTCCAACCACACATCAGCAACTGGCAAACTACAAGCACCAGAATTGTTTGGTTTCTGGGATTTTGCTATGACACTAACTGGATGCAACCTAGTTACAGTGCCATTCTCCCCAGCAGACACAAACTTAGGACCATTCCCTTCCTGGGCCTCAGTTGAATCCACAACCAACTCTGAGACAACTGCACTGTTCTCAACCATCACAGGCTGAAAGGCCCCTTCTGTCTGCTCCACGGACAAAGAAAAGCTGGAGATACATTCTCCTTCACCAGACATACAGTTAGGATCTCATTTCCCTTGTCCCAGCACACAGGGCTGTTCACAGACAACTGCTTGGAGATGGAGGTAGCTTCCTCCGTAGGCAAGTCAATACCCCTGACAGACACAGGCACATTTCCTTTACTGTCACAATTCTCCACACAGGTAAGGGATAGGGACACTCATCTTCCACTGTCCTTGTCTTCCCAAACTGCTGACTAGACAAAGCCATCGGCTCACAAGGCTCCTCCAAACTTTTCTCACCAGGCACATTGCCACTCCCCACAGATAAGCTGCTGCTCTTTTCACTACACTGAACTACTTTCAGCAAATCACAGTTACACATTTCAGGTTCATTTTTACAAGCTGCACTAGCCACCGATCCATCACCCATTACAAAACTCCCCTTTCCTTCCTCAGTTAGGGCTTCCACCTGACCATTTACTTGAATCTGCTCCTGAGAAATATTTTCCTCACCTATGAGATCTTTCTGCTCTTGATCTAACTCCAGATTCACTTTTGAGACATTAGACAGACATTCAGAAACTCCATTCAGAGACACACTGCTTTCTTGCACAGACAAACAGCTATTACCCACCAGGTTAGAATCCCCCTCTCCCCGGCCATAGCAAAACTGGTTAAACACAGAAAACAGCCCAGAGTAATACCACATATCAACACAGTTATAAACTGGATTTTCAAGAGGACACAGTTTCTGCTGTTCTTCCAATGCTTTTTTGACTTGGAGCTGGAGTCTAGCCGTCTTCTTCTCAGCAGCCAGAAGCTCCTTCTTTCTTTTATCAGCTTCTTTTTCTTTCTCTTAGCAGCCTCTTTCTCTCTCTCGGCAGCCTCTTTCTCCAGCTGGGCCAAGGCTTGCTTGTCTTTCATTCAAATTTCTGCCAGTTTTTGCTAATGTTCAAACCACAGGCTGTCTATTGGGGCTTGTGGTTTCATTGTTTCTGCTGATGTTTTCTGGCTCATGGTCACTGATCTTTAACCAACCAACTCTCAATACCAAAATTTCAAATTTGGATAGTGTGGGGTTCTGATCCAAAGCTTAATTGACCGGGTTCTGTGGATCCTAGCATGACTACGCACTGTGACGATGCGGTTCTGGCAGGACTCAACTGAGAGTTGCCAATTCAGGACCAAAATTGCTTAAAACACGGCAGTTACAGCCCAAGGCAATGGGAGTTTTCCACCTCTAAGCAAACCAGAACCAGCCTAAGACGCAGTCAGGTATTCACTAGGTCCCACTCCCACTGCGCTAACCAACACAGCTTTCCACTACAGCAATTCCCCTGTGAGTACACTCCATTACCCAGCAACCACCAGTCCCACACTCGTCACTGGGGATGAATCGGTTATGTAGAACCAATACCCCTCAGAAAAAAGGTTCTCTCGATCCACAAGAGACAAGCACAACTCTAAATCAGTAGCCCAGTCAATATACACATCAGATCTTACCACCAAATGCATAGTGTTCCTAATGCCTTCTTTAGAATCTAAAATCTAAAGTTTATTCATAAACAGAAAGGGAGAGATGAGAGCGTAGAAATTGGTATAATACTGTATGTAATTGATCTCCTTCTGGCATCATTCATAGTTCTCGGCTTGTAGCTCAGTATGATAGAATTATGAACTGCAAGAAGGTTACAAATCAAGGTCTCTAAGTAACTCCACGAGCTGAGAATGGTCATTATCAGTCCTTTGTTCCAGAGCTTCAGTTATGTAGCAAAGGCACCTCCAGCAGTTAAGAAAGCAGATTGCAAGACACAGTTGGAGATGGTCAGGCATCAAGCCTTTTGCAGTCTTTTCAGGTTGTAAAACCTACTTTGTTTCTAATACCTCGCTGGAAAGTTACAGCACAAAATGACAATCTGATCACAATGGGCATACGTCCCTGCATACTTGCATGAGATATACGAAGGCGTATCTGCCTTTTTTTCTCAGTGGTCAGTTCTACAGTTTGATTGGTCCTTAAGGGCCATGCAAGCAGGACTTAGAGCAGAGCTAATACACCTTGATCTGGGCATGTATTCTCAGAAACACAGCACAAATTTGAAATACACGCCAATCTCACATATCTTCAACTACAATAGCTATCAATCAGCCATATAGACAGCATAATCATAACCAGCAGACCCTATAACCTGTCGGTCATTAGACGACTGAATAGCACCCCCTTTACAATCCATATGCATTGGCTTTGCGACTACAGGACCTTGGTGCAACATGGTTCCTATATCGGTCCCAAGATCTACTAATCAAAATCGCTCACAACCAAGTACGAAACCCGATGAAAGGTCGGTCCACAGAATGGTGTCCCCCTGCTCAGCGTACCTGCCCTGCTCCCCTGCACACACGCTTGTCTCTCTTCCTGGCTAACCTGACCCCGCCCTGGGACACCTGACTTGCTTGCTTCTGCCCCCTGGCTGTGTGACGAATTGGGACTGTTCTTAATGTTTGCCTGAATACTGTGTTGGTGCCTCAAGTGCTCCCGCTTAGGCAGTCCTTAAGTACTACTCACCTACGGTGGTCGGATAAGGGTCGTTTGATGGCTTGCAGGAGTCAAAGGCCCAGTGCACCTAATGCCTGGCACTCTTAATCCCTAGCAACTCGAATGACCTGGGCCCCGTTCTCTGCAAAGCCGTTGCCAACTTGAAGGTGTGGAGACAAGGGATCAGGGACCTCCTTGGCCCCGGGAAGGAGCTGAGCAGAGGGAGGGGCTGGAGGGCCGATGGTGTGAGTCTGGAGCGTGTGGGACCGAGGAGTGAGGGCACGCCTAGGTGTCTGCGCTTCACTGTCTCCCCCAGAATGGCACCCGGGCCTGCCTGAGCCGGCTGGTTCGCCTGTAATCCTGACAAGCCTACTCTTTAGAACCTCTGTTCCTGTCATCTGAATATAACCTTTCTGTTTTGCTGGTCTCAGAGAGTCACGTCTGACTGCCAACGTTGGTAGGGTGCAGAACCCTGTGGCTGTCCCCAGGAACCCTCACGCTGGTCGGGCTCGCTGTGGGTATAGCGTCACAGGTCAGGCTAGGGATGCTCGCAATTGCTCCAAGGTAGAGAGATATCCCAGGAGCGGTTGAAAGGGAAACGTGTGTGAGTTCTTGCCTCTGAACAAGTCTGGCTCCAAGGGAAGAGGAGGCTCCCCAAAGTCACTGAACTGATGACTTATGTGGGATGAAGCGAGCCAGTTAGCCAGAGCAACCTCGCACGCAGGGGACTGCTCCGTGGACAGCCTGTCTCAGGCTCTGACGTGAAGAAGCTGAAAAGGGTCTCTGACCCAAGCTGACCTCCTGACCGCCTGCCTGACCACAGAATGGACCTGGCTAACCCTTTGGGAGCACCAGACATGCTCGAGGCAGCCGCCTGTCTTCAGGCAGACATCCAAGCTCTGCAGGCCTGGGTCATCCAGATGACCTCGGAGAACCAGCTATTGTAGGAGCAAGTCACACAGTTGCATGGTGAAAATGCTGTACTCCAGACACGGCTCATGCAGCCCTGTTCCCCCCCAAAGGAATAGTTTGATGGTAATCACCAAAGATTCTGGGATTTTATAAACCAGTGGTGCTTCCTGTTCATGAGACATGTTCAGTCCTGTACTACTGATCCTGCAAAGGGGAGTCTGGTTGTCAGCTGCTGTGCAGGGAAGCATGAGACTAGGCATCCTCCTTCTTGGCACGTGACAGTCCAGTACTGTTGAACTGGGACGCCTTCCTCCAAGCCATTTCGGTGCTATTTGACAATCCGCACTGAGCTTGAACCAGGGAGGCTGCCCTAAGACAGGGCAGGACACCGTAACCTCCTCTGATGCACGATTCTGCCAGCTCACAGTTGATACAGACTTGAGTGAGGTGGCACAGCTGTACCTGTCCGGTGGGACCTGCAAGGAGCAATTAAAGATGAATTCGGGGCACTGTGAACATTGCAATTTGGCTTGATCCATTCTCCACACTTGCCCCTGATCCTCGGGACTTCCTGGCTGGCCCTCCACAACCCGCTCATGTGGTGACAAGAACAGGGACTCTGTTTTCCTTTGCACTTTTGTCAGCAGCACTGGCAGCATCCTATCCCAGAATTCGAACCTCGAGAGGCTCAGGTGAAGGCAATTATCCAGGCAGAATCTTCCAATGGAGCTACATCTGAACTCCCCCAAAATACCACGACTACACCAATTTGTTTGAAAAGAAGAATGCAGAAACCCAACCGCCGCACCAGGACTATGACAGCTCAGTAGTGCAGAAGCCAGGAGCCAAAATACCATTTGGACAAATTTACACCATATCAGAACCTGAGCTGTCAGCACTCTGAGAATACCTCCAGAGAACCTGGCCACCTCACCAGCTGGCAACCTGGCCAGAGGGTCAAACCATGCAGACAGAGCACCCTGAGTTACAGATAGCGACAGAAAGAACAGCAGCAGGGTGTGCAGCAAGCAGCAGAAAGGGGCATTGGGCCAGAGCGAAGCTAATCCCTAGATGCAGCAACATGGAGGCGCCCCAGCGGTAAGTGGATCTCATGACATTGGAATACCTACGTAAGCCAAAAGCCGCAAACCAATGGCAGCTTCAATGGGCCTTATTTGTCTCACAATTCGATAACGTTGCCTCCTGGAGTCTTGGGATCTGATTGGCAGAATGCAGGGGGTCCTGATTGGTTCCCAACTTGTATTAAAACCAAGCAGAGGCACAGGCAAGGTCCATGCAACTGGGTTCCCCTGCCTAGGACTGCTTTCCCTGACTCTTGGGCTGTCTCAGACTCTCACTTCCTGGTATCTGACCCAGCCCTGCTTCTGGCTCCTGCTCTGACACCGGGTCACCTCACGGCAGGGCAGGCCTCTGCCCAGGGCACCACATCTCTGTTAATTGCCGGTCTTTTCAGACTGGGTTACAAATGGCTCTGTAATGGCCTGTTGCAAATTGAGCCTCTGTGACTACTGTCTCTTTATATGCTTTTCTCTCTAGAGCAGAGTATAGTCACCCTTCTTACTCCCATGTCCCCCACCTGCCATGCACAAAGAAAGGCATCTCCATGGAACTGTCCCTGATGTACAGTGTTGTCAACTCTAGCAATATTATCACTAATCTTCTGATATTTGGAGCTTTTCTTAAAGCCCCAACTCCTGGAGTCCTGGAACTGTGGGAGAATCTTAGATTTAATTTTTAAAAAGTGAGTTTTTAGCCCTCATGGTTGCAGAGGGAAGTTGGGAAACTTAACGCCCGAGGGCTCAGAAACCAACAGGCTGATGAATAGACCCAACATCCGTTATCTTAAAAAAAAATCCCACGATTTTAAGCTAAATTCATGACTTTTGAATTCTCCGATGCTGTGTCCTGGAGTCCACGAAGTGGCCCTGGCAGAGTGGGAGATCTGTTCATAAGGGGTGGGTGACAGCAGGACCCAGTGCGTGATTTGCCTTTTTTGCCCCACCCCCAGAAGGAATCTGCTGGAAAGGCAATACGAGCACTATTGCCTTTTCTGCAGAGATCCCGTGTTCTGTAGATATAAGCTAAAGCATGAGCAAAACACCTGGATGTAAGGTTGTCTGAGCATTTCCATTCTAATCCCCCTTACTCAGTTGCTCACACTGTATGCCCCACCTGTACTGGAGACTGTTGGGTCAAAAGAGAAATGGGAGCGGTGCAAGTTGGCTGCTCAGAAGCAGCCTCATCGGGGTGTTTGTTTTTGTTTTGTTTGTTTTTAAAACTGGGAGGAAACCCAAAACCGCTGCTCTGTGGTGCTCGGAAGAACTCCCAGGATTCCTCGGCAGTTGAAGTGGGGGGAACTTGAGCCTTGGATGGTTTTTAAGAGGGTGGGGATGTAAAAGGAAAAAAACAGCAGGGGAAGCAGGCAGCAGCACCCCCCTGGAACCGCTTCAAGCAGGCCAAATTGGCATCGATGGAAACAGCTGGTGAAGGCTGAAGAGAGGCTGCCCCATGCTGGGGGCAGGGAGAGAGGCCTGTAGCCAGCAAGGCAGCAACTGGTACCAGAGAAGAAGGGATGCCGAAGTGTGGAGCCAGTGGCCACGTGGCATTGTCGGAGAGGTGGCAGGAACAGATCTGAAAGGGACACAATCCAGCCCCGGAGGGAGAGAAAACACAGAGATGCTGCAGTAGGAACAGTGGAGACAGCCACAAAGGGGCGGCACGTAGCAAGAGAAAAGAGCCGGCAAAGGGGAAAAGAGGAAAAGTTAAAGGAAAACCAGTGCAGTTAAACTAAAGGAAAAATGACTCAATAGTCTCTAAATAACCTAAGCAATTATTAGAAAAACATGGTTCGAAAACAGTGGGGGGAAGCGAAGAAGGAAATGTGAGGGCTAAATGTAATAAAACAGAAACCGTAATGACAGAGAAATAGACTTAAGAAATATGGAGGAAATGAGCTGCAGTGAAAGTAAAAAGATAGTAAGGACTGTAAAAGAAAACATCCGGACAGCATCTTAAGGCATGCGGGAACAGAACAATTGTCAGAGAGCAGAGGGACTGGAAGCCAGAAAGGAGTGGAGGGAAGTTCCAGCAAGAAGCCACCCCAGCGTATCAAGGAACACGTCTGTCTTTGAGATGGAATTTAAAACCGTAAACAAAGATTGCACAAGAGGATTGCTCAAGATATAACTAAACATCCTAAGAACTCTCCCTCCAAAGTCTGGGCTTAGAGGCTGAAAACTGAGAAACTGACAACAGAACGTACAATGTTGGGGTTTATGCTTTAATGCAGAGTTTGTAATTCAAAATTCTGTTATTTTATCAATGGAAACTGTAACCTATAGAGGGAGTTTAATTACGATACTAGTAAATAATATACAGTAGATAACTGTACTCATTTATAGTTGTTTACAATGTGAGCCTAAGTAGTAGTTCCTGCTAAAACAACTAACTCTGATTTACTTGTGATTATTCCGCCTCTAATTGATTTCTACTTTACCCCAATCTGAGTGAGATAAAACATAACTTGGCCTCTAGCTTGCCCCTGCCACTCTTTAGCGCAGAATAGCCCTCCACCAGGCTTGTTACAACTTTCCAAAACTTTCACCTTTGGCTTGATACTTTCCAGGCTTAGTTGCTGCCCAAAAGCAATTTGTTTGGATTCTGATTACAATTCAGTCATTTCTGAGTGTGAAGAGTGAAAAACAATCCACTCTTCCCCAAAATAAAAATGCACTTTCTTCATAACATAAAACAACTTTCCACACTTTTTTAAGCAGCTCTACTGCAGAAATTGTTGGGGGCAGAAAGCTAAAACTTGGCAGAGAATCAGTGCTGATTGAAAAGAACTTTCGAGTGATCCAGTAAACATTGTATTTGACTTATTGAAAATTATACTCCACACAGGCCCAGTGCATTTTTAAGTGATGGCCCCTTTCAATCACCATTTGGAAAGTACATGGCCAGCGTGCAGAAGCACGAAAATAGCAACATGAAAACTCTCACAGAATATCCCAGACAACCTGTGCTATGGAGAGAGAGAAAGGAAACCCCAGGAGCAGCTCTCACCACAGAGATACCAGTAAAACGGAGAAGGAGAAGGAGAACAGAAATAAGATGTGTGGTGTCTGGGTAGCTTATCCGCTATGTGGGCTGCTGGCTATAAGACCCTCTCTCTGCTGAGGTTTGATGCAAAGGTATAGGCATAGAATCAAACTGAAATGTAGAGCAGGAAGGGACCATGTGAGGTCATCTAGTCCAGCCCCCCATGCTTGGACGAGACCTGGGCACTGAAGTGCTTTCCTGGTGGCTGTGGTGTGAAGACAAGCCTTGCTGGTGGGGCAGTCTCTAAAGGACCTGCCACCACAGATAGTGAGATTCCAATTACACATGTACTGTTTCGGCTACAGAGCTAGACCTACCAAGAATAACCTTGTGTTGGTGGAATCCCTCTCTCCAGCAAACACCAAGAGGGTATTGCCAAAGAGAAAAGAGCTGATGGAAAAGGACCCAGGGTGGGGTACGGATCAGGTTTCCTCAGCTGCTCAATCAAATCCAAACAGACCCAACAAGTACACAGGCAATAGGATCTTCCAGCAATTGAACAGATTGGCAGGGATAGGCTGGCAAGCCTGAGTGGTTCCTGAACAGCCCTTTCAATGCTGGCAATGCAGTAATGTGGTTTAAGGAATGCCCAAGCCCCAGGCATAGAAGCAGGAGCAGCAAGAACACTCAGTAAGAGAAGGACTTTTCAGCTTGGAGAAGAGACGACTAAGGGGGGATATGATAGAGGTCTATAAAATTATGGCTGGTGCAGAGAAAGTGAATAGGGAAGTGTTATTTACTCCTTCCTGTAACACAAGTCACCAAATGAAATTAACAGGCAGCAGGTTTAAAACAAACAAAAGGAAGTATTTCTTCACACACAGCACAATCATTCTGTGGAACTCTTTGCCAGAGGATGTTGTGAAGGCCAAAACTATAACAGGGTTCCAAAAAGAGAAAGATAAGTTCCTGGAGGATCAGTCCATCAATGGCTATTAGCCAGGATGGGCAGTGATGCAAAACCATGCTCTGAGTGTCCCTAGCCTGTTTGCCAGAAGCTGGGAATGGGCAACAGGGGATGGGCCACTGGATGATTCCCTGTTCTGTTCATTCTCCTTAGGCACCTGGTGCTGGGCACTGTCGGAAGACAGGACACTGGACTAGATGGACCTTTTGTATGATCCAATATGGCCGTTCTTATGTTCTTAAGAGCAGTCAGGACTGTACAGTCTCAGGGGAGAGGGAATGTGGATGATGCCTGGAAGGAGATCTCCAAGGGGATGCAAAGACTAAGGGAATTGGGTTACTGTTCTTGTTAAGTCACAAAGAAAAAAATCACTGTCGATGAAATTGGAGGAATGCACCAAGATTGGCGGAGTGGTAAATGGCGACGACTGGCAGTCATACCACGTGAGCTGGGTCACTTGGTAAGCTGGGCCCAGTCCAACAAAATGTGCTATAACGCAGCCAAATGCAGAGTGACACATCTAGGCACAAGGCCCACAGCCTATACCTACAAATGGGGACTGTACCCTGGAAAGCAGGGACTCTGGAAAGGACTTAGGGCTCATGGTGGACAAGCAACTGAACACCAGCTCCCAGTGCGATGCTGTGGCAAATTGGGCTAATGGTAACCTTGGCGTATAGAGAGGGGAGTAGGGAGACAATTTCATCTATGGCTAAAGCACCAGTGAGACCGGAACTAGATACTGCTGTCCCAGCTACAGGGCTAGCAGCACCTCTGACCCCTCTGGGGTCTCTCTGAATGCACCCCGTCAGCTCTCAGGCCTTGAGCCTTTTTCCTTTCCTGGGATGGAATCATGTGATTCTCCAACTCCTAGCTACAGCAGCTGGTGTATCCACATGCAGATCCAGCTGGGTTTGGTACCTGTGGGTCTTCCCGTTGGGCGCTATGACCAGACAGCCTTCTGAAAGCAAGTCTTGTTCAATCTTAACAGTAAGAACAAAGCACTATTTAAGAGAAAAGGATTTTAAAACAACAAAAGGTATATCTGTCTGGCTGACCCCAGCACAGACCCTAAACCAGCCTCCTTTCCTTGACACCCAGATCCTGGAATCTGGGTGATTGTCTGTTCCCCAGAACTGTGTCTCTCCCCTGCTTGAGGCTCTGGCTCTGTTCATCCCCCCAGATGTCCTTCACCTCTCAGTTTCCCAGCCTCGGGCCTGCTGCCCCAACCCAGTGTTGGTTAACTCTATGAGGGTGGCATGTTGTCCATTCAATTGCTGCCTTCTTGCCTTGTCCTGTGATTGTTGACAGATAGGTGGTTATCTCCTGGCTTCCTGTGTGTTTCCCTGCAGCCTGCTGTTAAACTCAACCAACATTAATGCAGCAAACCTCCTGCCACAGTCGTACAGAAAATATCTCAATAACCAGGTCAACAACCCAGGATTCATAAATTCCTCCTGAGCACCCCACTTCCCCCACAGCTTCAGCCAGCTCTGGGGTCCACATTGTAAAAAGAATGTCCAAAAATTGGAGAGGGTGCAGAAAAAAAGCCACAAAAATGATTCAAGGACTGCAGAAAATGCCTTACACTGATGGGCTTAAGGTACGTCTACACTGGAGTCAAAGGTCCATGCCTATCCTCTCCAATGGCACTGGATGTAGAGCAGACAGCGGCCATGCCTGGTGGCCTGTGGGGTATGGTAGGGGCAGGGCCGGCTCCAGGCACCAGCCGACCAAGCACGTGCTTGGGGCGGCACCTTGGGGCAGGGTGGGGCAGCGCTCAGGGGTTTTTTTTCGGGTTTTTTTTGGTTCGTCGGGACAGTGCTGGAGGGATTTTTTTTGTTTCAGCGGCATGGCGCTCGGAGAGGGGCAGGGGCTTCGGGGGCATGGAGCTTGGGCTGCACGGCACTTGGGGGCAGGGCTTCAGGCAGCGTGGTGCTTGGGGGGGCGGGGGTTTCGGCAGCGCAGCGCTCACAGTGGGGGTACGGCAGGGTGACACTCTTCTTTTTTGCTTAGGGTGGCAAAAAAGTTAGAGCCGGTACTGGGTAGAGGGACTTGGCCCCACTCTCTCCATTGGGTTCCAACCCAGGGCCCTATGAACCCAGGGAACTCCCTATTAGGAGTTCAGGTATCAGTTTCTAGTACCTTCCCTGGGTCACTTCCTACCACAAGTTGCGTCCTGGGCACCTCCTCAGCTGATGGCAGCTTGGCTTCCCTGGCAGTCAGAGAGTCGCCTGCAGCACAGTCTGGGTCCAGGGGCTCTACCGCCTGGAGTGTCACAGGCACCTCTGCAGAAACCTGCAGTACACGTCCTTCCTCCTCTGTAGCCCACCCCGACTGAGCTGGGCTGCCTCCTTTTATCTGGCTCTTCCACCTGGAGCGTCCACAGGAGGGGAAAGGGGGAATGGCCTCCTGGGCCATAGAGATTGGTCCATCCCCACTGGCCAATCACAGTACCTGTAAACCACTCAATCTGGTTCGAACACAGAGAGGTCATTTGATCACCATGTATCAGCATCTTCAAAGGGAGAAAACAGTGGGTATTAATGGGCTCTTTCATCTAGTGAAGAAAGGCATATCAAGAACCAATGGCTGGAAGTTGAACCCAGTCAAATTAAAAGAAGAAATAAGGTGCACATTAAGAGTGAGTCTGATTAACCACCAAAGGAAGTGCTGGATTTTCTGTTTCTTGGTGTCTGCTAATCCAGACTGGGCGCCTTTCTGGAAAAGATGTTTCAGCCAAACACAAGCTATTGGACTCAATACAGAGGTAAGTGGTTGAAATTTTCTGGCCTGTGTATCCAGGAGGTAAGACTGGATGATTTAATAATCCTTTTTATTTTGAATGCTGCATTGTTTGTATTTAAATATAGGCTCAGCAGAATTCCATTTTTTCTTATTTTATAATTTCAATGGATAATATCAATATGTATTTTTAAGCATTTTTTTTCTATTTTTAGTCATTAAAATTTTCACAGGTATGCAAAATTATGGGTTTTAAGCATTTTTTCCCCAGTTTTTACCTATTTCCATTTTCACAGTTGCAGGAAATTCTGAGGCATCAGAAATGAAGGAAGTGAGACGGTAATTATTTAATGATGGTCGACACACTGAGATTCAAAACAGCTAAACCATAAATTGTCAACATCACATGTCAACTATCCAAAGTAGATATCCTGAAATCAAACTCTAAGAAGTTCTTATGCAGCGCGTTTCTTACATTGCCTCTCTGTAAACAGTGATTATCAGTGATGGAAATCCATTGTGTTGGGTTTGTTTGTATATAGTGAAACTGACATTTACTGATCAAAATTGAATCCTTCCAAGCCTGTGTAAATATAATATAATCCAAGGATGGAAGTCTGCCCTGCTACTACTGTCCTGTGGCCAATGCAGCCGTTCTCCTATCCTCACACCGCTGCAGCAGCTGCTCTTGTTTTATAAAGCCAATGACATTGAGATATCTGGGTTTGGGAAGGCTCTGGGTGAGTATGCACAGGTCTCCTGGCACAGTCTTTTCTTGCAATAACACAGCTCCTAGTCCATCTTCAGAGACATCTGTAGAACTTCTTGTAAGCCAGGACACATCCACATTTCACTCTGTAGGTGCACTGGTGAGTAATCTTTTCAGTCTTTTGCATTTAGACTCATGTCCCTCAGTCCACTTCCATGCCACGCCCTGGAACAGTATCCTTCTTGTACGCTTTAGCAGTCAGATGGTCGATGAATTTCCCAATAGATTCACCACACCCTGGATCCTCTGTAGACCCTTCTTTTGTCTGGGCCTGGCATTCATAGGGAAACTTGTATTCTTTGTAGGATCTGGCCTGACACCATTTTCTTCTTAAGTTTCCTCCAAACACAAGAGTTCCTTTTTTGGGAATTGGCATTTTACTTTATTCACTTTCAGGCCATTGTCCCCAGCAACCTGCAGGACTTGTGCAAGCCTATCACCGTGTCTATGTTTCGTGGTGCCTGTGGCGGGCGAAGACTCAGCAGCAGGGTGCCTCCTGCTGGTTGTCCAGGGAATAAGCTGTTTTTCAGCTCCGGAGCACCCTCTGCTGGCTGATGCCTCACCTGCTGTTGGCCTCCGTGTCCTTCCCAGACCCACGTCCTTGTATACCAGGGGTCTGCCTTAGCAGTAACCCCTCCATCTCTGGGTCTCCCCTCCCAGGGGAGCCCTCAACCCCCAATCTCCACCTTGCCTCAGTGACTATTGCCATTCCCATCTAGCCCCGCTCCCTGGGGCAGACTGCAGTCTGTAAACCACTCATACTCAGCAAGGGGGGTTGGACCAGCTGCGTCTGCCTATTCCTGGGTCGCCCCTCTGCAGCCCCAGTACCCTTGTGGACCCTTAACTCGGCCTGCAGCCTGGGGCTTAGCTAGGCTGGAGCTCCCCAGTCCCCTCTGCCCTTCCCCAGCGCTGCTCCACCCTAGGTACCCTTCTCTGCTTCCCAGGCAGCCAGGTCCTTCTCTCTCAGAGAAGCTAGAGAGAATGTTTCTTAGCCTCTGGCCCTCAGCCCTCTTATAGGGCCAGCTGTGGCCGGATTGGGGCATGGCCCCACCTGTGGCTGCTTTCCCCAATTAGCCTGGCCTTTCTCCACCACAGCCCTCTCCAGGGCTGCTTTAACCCCCTCAGGGCAGGAGTGGGGTGACACCCTGCTATAGTGCCCATATGAAATATCATCTATTGACACCCTGACTCCATCAGCACCATCCAGGAGCTGCTGAATAGTCCACTGATATACAGCAAATTCTAAACAGGCGATGTTGGAAACAGTGCCTGCCCAAAAGTGTGTTAAATGGGCAAAATCATTAACTCTTGGGTCAGAAGATTTTGCCAAGACCTACCGCATGCATTGAAAATGGTGAAAAATACATCTCCTTCAATGTTCTCTAGCATTTCATGTCTGGTTAGAGAGTGATAATGCTCCTTCTTCATGCTGGCTTTCAGTTCTCTGGGGTCGAAACACAAGCACAGCGCTCCCGATTCCTTCTCCACCATCACCAGGGAGTGCACCCGTCTTCTTGGCTACTCCACTTCTTCCATTGTGTCCACTGAGATGACGCATTGAAGTCCTTTCTGTAATGTGTTCCTCAGGACCACGGCACATTCCTGGCTGCATGTAGGAGAGGTTGTGGTGCATCTTCCCTTATGGTGACTTTTTATAACCAGTTATCATTCCAAATCTTTGGAACCACACCTTCACATTTCTTCACTAATGTTGTGACATTCTGAGTCAAGAATTGTTCTACAGTAAACAACTTGCGTCTCACCCCCAATCAATTGCTTGACCCCCAATCTAAGATAAGTGTTCTGTCCCCTGTAACCTGGGTAAAGGTGTTGTTTACTCCTCTGTTGTTATATGGCAGTATCTTCCCACTGCTGACCCAGGCAGCTCACTGTATGTTTTCAGGATATGGGTTTGCCACATCAGTGAAAGTCTGTTTGGCAGATTGCACCACAATTGTGGGAGTACCATCCATTGCAGCACCTGTGTCCAAACTGTATGTAATGTGCATGCCACTAAGTGAAATGGGCCAACTTTTGTCTACCAGTATCAGTTGCTGCATGGAATTAATGCCAAATGCCTCATCACTAGAGCTAACACTGAAGTCCTTCATTGCATGTACAGGTCTTGTTTGCCTGCATTGCTGGACGGAACGGTTGTCCTTCAGGCAGACTCTGCACTGTTGCCCAACACTGGACAATCTTTGTACCCGTGTTCATGTCCACACCTCTCACACAGGAATCTGGGCTGTCTGCCTGTGGCAGATTTGGGTGCTCTTTCTCTGCCCTGCCTGATATGCGCCTGTGTGTTCATCCCATGCTCATCCTTCCCATCCTCCTGCCTGCCTGATGCCCTCACGTGTGGTTTTCTAGCTCTCCCCCTCCCACCCCGCTTCCCCTGCCGTTCTGCCAGCTGCACTGCTATACAGGTTTGTACAATCAGCCACTCACAGGCTCTGAGCGACTGCTCACTGCAGCACCCCACCAGGCTGTCCCTGAGCAGGGAATCACTTAAGGCCCAAACTGCAACACTGGCATCTTAGCTTCACGTCTGTACCTCCCTCCTCCCTCCCTTGTGCCTTTGGTACTCTGTGCAGAGCAGGAATCTTTCATAGGTTTCCCTTTTCCTAAGTACACAATATGCTTTGAACTGTGCTAGGACTTTGTCACAATCTGTGCTGTCCACAGGTGAGAGCTGGAAACTATTATAAATCTCTGGCTGTACCAGCTATGGTTAATAGTAAAGCCGCTTTCCTGGCACACTCAGAGAGTCTGCATACATTGCAGACATAAACACTATGAACCTCTGTCTGAAATGCTTCCAGACCCCTTCCACATTGCTCCCAAACCTTCATTCTCATGGTGGTTTCAGACCATCCATCCTTGCTGGCTGGGTAGGTGCAATTCAGGCGTCTGGAATTGCTATGAAATTCTTCTTGATTACGCTCAAATCCATCCACTCCTTGCCCCATGTGGTGTTCTTCTCACAAAGGCAAGGAGAGCTTGTGTTTAACCGCTCCATTCATTTGTTTAAACATTCCATAGCACAGCACGAACAGCCTGCCGCGTGCTCCAGCCAGCCACAGCGTGCTCTGCCACTACCCGCTGTCCAACATGGAAGATGCCCTTTTCTTTCTGTGGCCACACCCACATCCTTACACCCCCTAGCAGGGGTTCTGCACACAGTGGCTAAGGATTTGCAAAGGGAAAGCAAGAACAGGTGAAATAAAAAGTTAATTTGACTGAAAACCCTTCCAGCCAGAGCGGAGACACTGCCTGCTTGTTGTGTTTGCATGCTGTTGCATTCATTGGCTTGGCAAGTTCTAACAGACATCCCCACCCTGCCCAGTACTGCAAACTGTCCCCCAGATTTCCTGTGGCCGTAGCTACCAGCAGCTTCCCTAAAAAGCGCGAGGAGGCGAAACAACCCAGACAGGCAGCACCCAGCGATACTGTCTTGACCAAGGAGGTGAGCAGCACTTCTTTAAGTGGTGTCCGAGGTTCGGAAGTCCTCCCCAAAAACTTCATGTTCTTGGCTCCACCTGTAGGGGACAAGAATGAGCTAAACGAACTTGTTGCTAATTTGCATGCCCACGGCCCTCAGAAGCTGCTGGTTTCCAGTCACAGGGGAAATTAGCGTGCCCTAGGCGACATGCAGCAAGAGAGGCCAGCCGGAATTGGGTGCTCTGTGTGCACCAGGATGCAGCAGTTACCAATGGCTTGATGTTCCAAGACGGTGGGTTTCCAGTGTTCTTGCTCAAGTTCAGCAAGAGGCCCAGCTGCTCAGCACCTGGCGATCAGGCTGCCTGACTGTGCTACCAGCTGTGGAGTGTGCAGCTCTCATTGACGCCCCCCCAGCGAGGTGGCACGTTCCCTGCCCTGTTCCTGCACGGCATATAGCTGGGATGTTTTCTCCATCTCCCGTCTGGAGCTGGTTTCCCCACTGCACCCATGTGGCATCAAATGCTCTGTGGCTCAGGGTCCCTGAGAAACATACGGGCTGGAGATTACAGTCCTGGGCTCTCTGCAGAGGCAGGAGCATGTGTGCCAGGGGCCACCGTCCCTTGCTTTAGCCTTTTCAAACGTCTGTGCAGTTACAAAAGCCGCCCATTGGGCCTTCGCTTCGGGGTGCGGTCTGCCCCACCAGCTGCTCCACCCAGCCCTAGGTCCTGAAATGCCCTCTCCAGGGGCTGTTCCTTCCTGGACGGAGGCGGAAAGTGAAGCTGGCTCTCACACCCTTTGGGCCTCCTGGAGATCTCCTGCAGGGAAGCACCCCGTGTCCCAGGACAGCTTGCACTGGGGAGGGGGCCTGGGGAAGCGTGTTCCCGGCTGCTCCCCAGAGCCTGGTGCTCTGGCATGAGAAGGCAGGGCACTGCAGCTGCTCTCCGCTCGTGTCCATCATAAAACTCTGCTTTCTCCTTTGGCAGCCTCTGTTGGGAAATGCTGCTTCTTGGGCTTTTGAACACCTCACGGATGCCCCCTAATGGCCGCCGGGTAGATGGCAGCCTGGCACCAGCTCGGCTCATCCACAGTCTGCCCCGTTATCTGCTCTTGGCACAGAAACCGAAGGAGCATCAGGACACTGCTCACCCCCCCCACCCCACATGGCCCTGTCACTCCACAGCCAGCCCCTCCCCTGCCTCAAATTCACCACCCTCAACCCCGTCTGCATCCCTCCTGTGCCCTATGGGCCGGCTGTGAGCCCCCTATCACTGTATTCTCACCCCCACCAGATCTGCATCCCTCCTGCACCCCATGGGTCGGCTGTGACCCCCCACCACTGTACTCTCATCACCCCAGATCTGCATCCTCTCTGTGCCCCATGGGCCGGCTGTGACCCCCCCCCCATCACTGCACTCTCACCCCCTTGGTCTGAATCCCCCCTGTGCCCCATGGGACAGCTGTGACCCCCCCATCACTGTACTCTGACCCCCCGGGTCTGCATCCCCCCTGCACCCCATGGGCCAGCTGTGACCCCCCCCCCATCACTGTACTTTCATAACATCACAACTGTCCTCATCCGCATTCACCTCCACCCCACGTAGAGCTGCTGGGGTCCCACTCCCTGCCCCATAACCTGCCAGTCCCCTTCCCCCAGCCCCTCCCACATGGCACTGCTGGGATCCCATGGGCTGGCCCCAGGACCAGACAGCTGACTTCCCCTCCTCCCACCAGAGCCCTGCTGCATCCCATGGAGGGGCAGGGTTAACCCCTGGGCTCTCTGGGAGTCGCTGGCCTCCCCCAGTACCCTGCAGCGGCAGCACAGGTTCAGGTTAGGGTGTCCAGCACATACAGCATTACCAATTGGGAGCAGGACGCAGGGGCCCAGCTGGCAGCTGCCCAAGGCCTCAGCTGCAGGGGCTGGGAGCAGAAACCCAAAGCCGACCCACCAAGATCTCCGGCCTCTCATTTCCACCCCCTTTCCCCTGCCCCGCTTGCTCCAGCCTGGTGGGGCTGAGAGCTTGGTCTCTTCCTGCCACCCCTTCCCCCCCTCACTGCCTGGCTTCCCCAGCCTTCCCCGCCTCCGGGGGGAGCATATCGCACACCCCCCATGAGCCACTTGTGCCCCTGACAAGCCTGGCACCCCCCACAGGGGCTCCGGCCCTGGCCTGGCAAGGGTGATGAGGCTGCACAGGGCTCGCCGATGGCCCTGCCTCGGCTGCAAAGGGCAAGCAGGTGGGAAAGGCTCCAGGTGCTGGGTCTGGGGCCTGCCATGCCCACGTGCCCCCGGAGGCGCGATGTATGGCCTGGCCATTATGGTGCAGGGGGAGGGAGCGCTCGGCAGCCCATCCCTCCCGCTTCCTCTCGCTGAAGGCTCTCTTGGCAGCTGCCCCGCTCTCTTGGCAGAGACCCGCCAGAATTGGAGAAAGCAGCAAGAGAGAGAAATTAAAAAGGGAAAAAAGCCCAATAGCCTGGAGAGACTTGTATGTTTGCCCTTTGTAATGACGTAGTGTCCTGTGCCTCTCCCCTCATTCCCTTCCCCTCCCTTCGGCCAGCCCCCACCCCTCGCCCCTCACAGCCTTGGAAGCCACAGTTAAGCGGCTCTGGGATAAAACACACTGGCTGCAGGAGGACTGGGGCATTGCTTCAAGAGATGGCAAGGCAGCTGGCTGCATCCCTCCTTCCCGGAGTCCTCCTCCTCCTCCTCGCCATCCTCCCGACTTCTCGGCAAGGAGGTAAGGAAAGCAACAGCTGCTTCTCCCCAGCCTGAGCCAGCCGGGCCACCTCTCTTGGGGCACCTGACCTCAGGCACTTGCTGGCGGGGACGAGGCTCCCAGGGGGCTGGTTCTGGGCCGTGTGTCCCCAAGGGAAGGGGAATGCCCAGTGGGCAGGTTGCTAATGCCACACGCCCCCTTTGGGAACGGAGCAGCTCATTGAAGCCCCCGAGCCAAACGGAGACTTCGCCGTGCCTGCACTGCCCCTGGGCTTTCCTTGCCCCAGCCATCCCTGGGTCCCATCCAGAGCACCTTGCAGAGCCTGCCTCGTCCCTTCTGCTCCCCCCTCCGCCCCGCTGGGACAGGCATGCTCCCAGCTATCCATGCCCACGCGTGACATGACACCACACCAGGGCTCTGCCTGGGGCAGGTAGAGCTGGGAGCACAGCTAGGGGCTACCCCGGGGATCCCTGCCTGACATACACTGGACAGCAGCTCTCCCGGGGGGCGAGGTGCTTGGTGAGGGGCTCCTACCGGGTCATGCAACGTCCCCCCCTAGCGCATCCCAGAAGGCAAGATCCCAGCCCCAGCTGGGGGGTGCCAGGGCCTACTGGGCTGCCAGCGTGAGGGACTGGGGCACAGAGAGCAGGCATGGGATGTGCATGAGAGTCCGGGGTTCACTCTCAGTGTGTGTATGTGAGAGACACAACCCATGTGTATCACATTCTCAGTGTCTCGTGTCACTCTGTGTCTGTGTGTGTTACCCTCCCCGCATGTGACACAGTCTGTGTAGCCACCTCAGTGTGTATGTGAGAGGCACAAAACACGTGTCTCGTTCTGTGTGTGTCTGAAACAGCCTGTGTGACAGAGACACAGTGCGTGTGGATTACTGTCAGTGAGTGTGTGTGACACGGTGCCTGTGTAGCACTCTCACTGCGGGTGTGGGTGTGACAGAACCCGTTCATAGCCCCCTTGATGTGTGGATATGAGAGACACAATCTGTTTGGAGCCCTCTATGTGTGTGTTTGTATGCGTGTGTACGGATGGCACAGCCCATGTGTAGGACCCTCAGTGAGCGAGTGTATGAAAGAGAGAGAGAGAAACAAAGCGCCTGTGTATAAATTGCAGTGTGTGTGACACAGCCTTTGTGTATCACTTTGTGTGTGAGCCAATACCCAAGTGCATTACTCCGTGTATGTGTGTGTGTGTGACAAAGCCTGTGTGTATGTGTGCGTGTAGATGTGTGACACAGTCCATATGGAACACTCTGTGTTTGTGTGTAGGCATGACACAGCCCATGCAGATCACTCTGTGTGTATGTGTGTGAGAGAGAGACAGACAGACACAGCCTGTGTGGATCACTGTGTGCATGTGTGTGTGTCGGTGTGACACAGCCTGCGTGGACAACTCTATATGTGTGCGTGCATGTATAGTTCTGACACAGCCCGTGTGGATCACTCTGTGTGTGTGTGTGTGTAGTTCTGACACAGCCCATGTGGATCACTCTGTGTGTGTGTATGTGTGTGTGTGTGTAGTTCTGACACAGCCCATGTGGATCACTGGCGTGTTGTTTGTGTGTGTAGTGTTGACACAGCCGGTGTGGATCACCTGTGTGCGTGTGTGTGTGTAGTTCTGACACAGCCCATGTGGGGTCACTCTTGTGTGTGTGTATTTGTGTGTGTGTGTAGTTCTGACACAGCCCATGATGGTATCACTGTGTGTGTGTGTGTAGTTCTGACACAGCCCATGTGGAGCACTTTCAGGGTTGTGTATGTGTGTTGTGTTGTGTGTGTAGTTCTGAACACAGCCGTTGGTGGAGCACTCTGTGTGTTGTGTGATGTGTAATTTGTTCTGGACACATGCCATGTGGAGCACTGTGTGGGGTGTGTTGTAGTTCTGTACACAGCCGTGGTGGATCACTCTGTGTGTGTTGCATGTTCTGACACAGCCGTGGTGGAGCACTCTTTGTGTGTTGTGTTTGTGGTTTGTGTGTTGGTTGTGTAGTTCTTACACAGCCGTTGTGGAATCACTCCTGTGTGTGTGTTGTTGTGTGTGTGTGTGTGTGTGTGTTTTGACACAGCCGTGTGGATCACTCTGTTGTGTTGTTTTGTTTTTTCTGACACAGCCCATGTGGACCACTCTGTGTGGTGTGTGTGTAGTTCTGACACAGCCCATGTGGATCACTCTGTGTGTGTGTTGTGTGTGTTTGTAGTTCTGACACAGCCCATGTGGATCACTCTGTGTGTTGTGTGATGTGTAGTTTCTGACACAGCCCATGTGGATGCACTGTGTGTTTGTGTGTTTGTGTGTGTGGTGTAGTTCTGGTACACCAGCCCATGTGGATCACTTGTGTTTATGCGTAGTTCTGACACAGCCGTATGGATCACTCTGTGTGTTTTTGTGTAGTTCTGACACAGCCGTGTGGAGCACTCTTGTTGTTGTGTGTGTAGTTTTGACACAGCCGTGTGGAGCACTTGGTGGTTTGTGTTGTGTGTGGTGTGTGGGTTGTTGTGGTAGTCTGACACAGCCGTGTGAAGCACTCTCTGTGTGTGTGTGTTAGTTCTGACACAGGCCGTTGTTGAAGCACTCTGTGTGTGTGTGTGTGTGTGTGTGTGTAGTTCTGACACAGCTGTGTGAAGCACTGTGTTGTGTGTGTTGTTGTGTGTGTGGGTGTGTAGTTCTGCACAGCCGTGTGAAGCACTCTGTTGTGTGTTGTGTGTGTGTGTGTTGTAGTTCTGGACACAGCCGTGTGAAGCACTCATGTTTGTGTGGTGTGTTGTGTGTAGTTCTGACACAGCCGTGTGAAGCACTCTGGTGTGTGTGTGTGGTGGGTGTGTTAGTTCTGACACAGCCCGTGTGAAGCACTCTTGTGTGTGTGTTTTTGTGTGTAGTTCTGACATAGCCGTTTTTGTGAAGCACTCTGTGTTGTGTGTGGTGTTGTGCTGTAGGTTTCTGACACATGCCGTTGTGGGAAGCACTCTTATTGTGTGTGGTTGTGTGTGTGTAGTTCTGACACAGCCGTGTGAAGCACTCTGTGTGTGTGTGTGTTGTGGTTAGTTTCTGCACAGCCGTGTGAAGCACTCTGTTGTTGTGTGTGTGTGTGTGGGTGTGTAGTTCTGACACAGCCGTGTGAAGCACTCTGTGTGTGTGTGGTGTAGTTCTGGCATAGCCGTGGTGAAGCACGTCTTGTGTGTGCGCGTGTGTGTGTGTGTGTAGTTCTGAATCACAGCCGTGTGAAGCACTCTGTGTGTGTGTGTGTGTGTGTTTGTGTGTGTGTGTGTAGTTCTGGACACAGCCGTGTTGAAGCACTCTGTGTGTGTGTGTGTGTGTGTAGTTCTGACACAGCCGTGTGACGCACTCTTGAAGGAAAGGGGATGAAAGTGCAGCCTATAATTCTCAATGCCCATTTGCAGACTGGATGCTTTGGCAAAGCTGGAGAGGGGGAAAGGGCACTGGCAGGGCAGTGGGTGGGAGGGGGCCGCCATTGGCTGTGCTGCCCCGTCCCAGAGGAGAGCCCTTCAGGCCCACTCTTGGGGGTCAGCGACCCCTGGAACTCTCAGTGCAGGTGCCAGGACTCCTGGGCCCCCTGTAGAGAGGACGGATGCTATTGGAGCAGGGCCAGCCATTCCTCTGGTGTGAGCCATCCGCAGACAGGCCACGATTCTCTGCACTGATCCCCAGGACCCGGGGCAGGCGGCTCCTCACAGCTGTGCATGGTTGGGCCCCACTGCGGCTTGGATGGGTACCTAGATCGCAGGCGGGAGGGAGAGGTGCCCTTTCTGGGGAGAACGCTGGCAATCGCTAGGGCAGACGTGGCTGCTCACAGCCTCCCCGACCATGGCCCAGGCAGAGCCCAGTGGCATTTCAGGGACATCTACACGGCAGCGCCCCGGCAGGGAGTCTCAGACCCGTGTCTACACTCGCCCTGGAGACGGTCCTGCTGGGAAGGGAGACTGGGGTCTGAAACCCTGCTGTGATATGTCTGGGCCCTTTGACCCAGCTCCAGTTCTCAGCCGGCCCTGCTAGTCAGGCGGGGCCTTGGAGGGAGCCAGTGCGGCTGGGCAGACGTGCAGGCGAGGGGAGTTTGCACCTGTGGGTTTATGAGAACAAGTGTGAAGCTTTACTCCTTGCAGCACAGCAGAGAGTGATCCGTCCTGAGCTGCGGCACCCCTGCAAAGCCAGCCATGAGCACCCCCAGCACTCTGCTGGGTACGATGGGAGGGGCTGTGGGGTGAGGGCAGAGCAAGCGTGGCAGGGGAGTGAGGGTGGGGAAGAGCTACCCTGGCAGTGCAGTGGGAGCAGAGAGAGTGTGGTGATGGGGTGGAGTGAGCATGCCATGGGGTGGAGGCAGACTGAGTGTGGCGGGAGTGGGTGGGGCAGGGCAAGTATAGAGGGGGGGTGGGGCAGGGCTGGGAGTGGCTGTGGGGTGGGAAAGAGTGAGCGTAGCTGCAGGGTGGGGCGGGGCTGGGAGTGGCTGTGGGGTAGGGCCGAGGGTGGCTGTGTGGTGGGGAAGAGCGAGCATGGCTGTGGAGCAAGGCTGGGAGTGGCTGTGGGGTAGGGCCAGGGGTGGCTGTGTGGGGAGGTGGGCAGGGAGAGCGTGGCCCTGGGGTGTGTGGGGTGGGGCGAGCCTGGCTGTGGGGTGGCTCTGATGCCAGCACTCCTCAGGTGGGCCTGTTGGGGGGTCCAGCGCTCTCTGTGAGTCACTCGGCTGGGGGGAGCGAGATCTCCCAGGATGGCCTGTGCTGGGTGGCTCCCGGCCTATGCACCCTGGGCAGGCCGGGGGAGGGAAGCAGCTAGGGTCCCTGCCCCCCTCTGGTGGGATGCGGCAGGATTGTGCTTTGCAGCAGGCTCTCGAGGGCGTTGCTCCGCAGCTGCGCTGGGCCTGCCTGCGGGAGAGGCCAGCATGCCCATAGGAAGGGGGCAGCAGGGAGGACGGGTCCCAGCACAGCAGGGAAGGCGGGCAGGAGCGCAGTGCGCTCGTGTGTTGGGGGCTGTGCCACGGGCTGGGCTGGCTGCAAGCGGAACATTCTTTGCTGCCTGGAAGTGGAGAAGCTGGTGCCAGCACACGGACCGTCTCCTTGGGGCCTGTGGCATGTCTGACTTTCCCAGGCAGGGCAGAGCTTTCTGCCCAGCCATGAGACTGTCCAGCCGGCTGCTGTGGGCTCAGATCCTGCCCGCTTTGCAGCCGGTAACACAGGTAGTGCCCGCACTGGCTCGGCGGTAGGACTGGGCCTGCCTATGGGGGAGGTGCAAGGGATCTCCCTTCAGTGGGCCTGACCCTGCCAGGGAACTGCTGTTTGTCCAGACTCCCCTCCCCTCCCCCCGTGCCCATGGGGTCTCTGTGCCTACAGGGCTCCCCCCCTCCCTCCGAGACATGCCTGGAGACCCTGAGTGTGCCTCTCCCCTGCCAGGTGCGGGCGGTGGGGTAAGGGGTGCTGGGGAAGTGGGGAAGGTCAGGGCTTTCTTCCCAGCTCCACGTGGCATCCCGCTGCCCGTTGGCAGCCGTACACTGCACTCCCTCCCCAGGCTTGAGCTGGAAGAGCCCAGGCTGCACTAGCCACAGCATCAAGCTTCAGTCGCCCAGCTGTGCCCTGACAGATCCTGGGGCTCAAAGGGCAGGAATCCTACAGGCCAGGGAGCAGGGACCATGGAGAGTGACTCCCAGCCCAGGCTGGGGCCAGGTGTCCAACCCAGGCCTGGATCACATAGGCCTGGAGCGCAGGGCATCACACCTGTGGCTTTTAGTGCCCAGGCCCATCCCTCTGCCTGCCTGCTGCATCACGCGGGATAACGCGAGCGTGCCTGAGTCAGGCCCAAAGCCGCTGAGAAGCCAGTGACTTCGCCTGCCTCGGCCCAGCTCCGCTGTAAGGCGATTAGCACAGGCTGCTCTTTGAGCAGACTCAACCTGTGACGGTCACATGCTCACATGCTCGCCTCCGAGGCGAGTGTCAGGCTGTGAAAAGCCAACGCCGCCCGTGGGGGGCTTCTGGGGGACTTGCAGCGCCTGACACCGTGCTCTAAGCTCTGTGTCTCTGAGCCCACAGCGACATGGACAGAGAGGCCTTTGTTCTGTGCAATGTGCTCTGCCCCATCTGGGCAATGCCCTCCTCACTCGGGACCCTGCAGAATGGCACCCACACTGCCCAAAGTACGGGTGCTCCATCGCTGGGATAGACTAGCTGGGAGCTGCCTCGCGGCCAGCACTCCTCCCTTGGTCCCTCCAGCATCTCCTGCTGGGACAGGCTGAGAACTAGTGCTCCTTCATCCTCTACAGCGCCTCCTGCTGGCAGAGGCCACAATGCTGCTGTGAGCTCGCCCCAGTACAGTGCACAGCAGCTGGGTGTGGGGATTGCCTGTACCTGTGCAGCAGGCATGGCCCCATTTTCAGGCCGTGTGTCTCCCCGCTTATGCTGCACACCTGATGGTGGCTGGCAGGTTCTCCCAGATGGCCAGGCTTTCAGCTCTGAATTTTGCCTCTTTTCCTGCTCGTGAATTGTTCACCAAGAGCTTGACTTTCACCCAGTGATTTCAGTGAATAATTTGCCATCTGCAGTTCATTCATGAACTGCTCAGGGCGAGTTGTCAGAGTTTGGAAATCAGAATTCAAGCTCTTTGGAATGGACACATGAGACAGAATCTTCAAATCTGGGCTTGCGGCCCAACACGAGGGCTCCTAATCTGCATTTAGGTTTCCTAAGAAGCGGCCTGTTTCAGCAGAGCTTTCACTGGGAACTGCGGTGCTCAGTGGTTTGGGACGCACGTAGGCAGCCATGTTTGAACTGTGGGCTGTTGGTCACGTGGTATGTTTCTGTTTCCTGATTGGGAAGCATCTGGAGTCGCAGTTTTTAGTGCAAATTCTCACCAGTGTTCATCCCATTAACCCTTCATGACACCACCCAGCTCCACAGCTGCTGGGTCTGAAGCCAGCTCCCCGGAAGGCAGCTCAAGCATGAGCACCAGCAAAGCAAAGGGGTTGAAACCCACAAGGCTGTGTATTGAAGACACTGGGCATTGTTCCCCTAGCTCCACCACCATTGCAGTAAATGATGGCAGGTGGACACGTGGCTGCGTGTGGCTTTGCTGCTGGCCCGGGGCAGGTGGAGAGCTCTGGGCTGGGACACGGCCTCATGTTCAAATCACACGCACCAGGCCCAGGACGTCACATGGCCAAGAAGTGAGCTCTGCTAAGCCTCAAAATGCTGCATATGGGGCAGGGTCTTGTGTCTCAACGCTGCTGGTGAGCATCCAGAAGCTTCTGCACGTGCAGGCCCTCAGAGCTGCTGACTCACATTTGCCCTGAGATGATTGTGGAGAGAAGCCACGGCAGGCACATTACTGAAAGCTCTTCAATTCCTTGGAAGGTCTGTGGCCAGCTCCCTCGTGCCCTAGATGCAGAGAGACAGAGAGGTGAAGGAAGATCTCTGGTTGCCAAGCAGTCACTCGCCTCGCAGGGCAAGCAGCCAGGGCGGGCTCCAGGCACCAGCAAAGGAAGCAGGTGCCTGGGGCAGCCAATAGAAAGGGGCGGTACTCTGTCCGTTGCTGGGGCGGCACATCCAGGTCCTTCTGTTCCTCTTCCGCGGCATGTCAGCAGTAGCTCAATCGGTTTTGTCTTTTTTTTCTTCACCACTTGGGGTGGCAAAAAAGCTGGAGCCAGCCCTGCAAGCAGCGACACCCAGCACAGGTGAGCCCTGCTCCACAGCTGGCAGCAGCATGGCAGAGGCCTCCTGGAAGCCAGGACAAGGGCCCTGAATGGAGCGTTAGCCATAAGGCAGCGAGTGATCGGCCTCTGATTCCTGCCAGATGGTGCCACCCAGCATATCAGAGCCTTGTAGCCTGGTCCTTGCTGAGGGGGCGGGTCCAAGAGGGGCATTGCGATCTCAGCCGCACGCCAGTGGGCAAGAGCACAAATGCCTCTGTGCTGGTTGGAAGGCGAGAGGTCTGCGGGAGCCTGGGAGTGCACCATGCGGAGCTGCCCCTGATGAGCCCCCCGGGTCAGGGATGCCAATGGGCGACTGTTGCTTCTGCTGTCTCTGGGACAAACTGGGAAGTGAGTAAGTGGGTGCAGCTCTGTTGGTTTCAATGCGATCGCTTGCACTGGGGCTGAATTTGGTTCCTTGTGTCTGGTCGTTGGCTTTATAGCTCAACAGGTTAGGGCCCCACAGGGCCAGCCTTGCACCTCCGGACGTCTGGGGCTCAGCAGTCTCCTTTGCATAAGACCTAGAGACCTGCCTGGCATGTGAGCAGCAGCCCCTGAAGCCAGCTGGGAGGGCCCCAAGAAACTCACCTTCTGAAAGCCTGTGAAGGAGCCAACTAGGGGCCATCTGCTCTGCTCTGCAGTTGGCAGCCAGCACCCAGCCTGGGTAGGGCTCTGGCAGGGCCCAAGCTAGTGTGCTAGCTAGCTGTGTGGCTGTGGCCAACATGCAGGTAGCCGCCCAGCTGAGGCCCAGGGCTTGGGTGGGCCTGAGAGCCGAGCTGCAATGCCCACACAGCTATTTCCACCAAGCTAGCTCGAGCCCCGCTAGCACATCTGTCTGCCCGGGCTGAGAGGCCAAGCTACCCTCCCGCTCGAACAAAAGGGCAGGATGGCCAACATCTGGCACCAGCGATGGCCATGCTGAGCCAGGGAAGTTGCCACACTTTCGCCTCAGAGATCTGACCCCTGGGCTCTTCAGAGCGCACAGTGAAGAGCCGGCTGCTAGCTGGGGCCTGGGACTCACTGCCGTCAGTATCAAGGGGCTGGGGTATGAACTAGCCAGCTTGATGCATCTTGTCCAGCCGTGGGCCAAGCTCACCGAGCTCAGAACAGGGGAGTCTGCCGTTAGTAGATGTCACCTCCTGATATTCCCTGGACTGTAGGATTCCAATACCCTCCTGCGAGCCAGGCAAGGGCCCCCTGCCCAGCAGCACAAAAGGACCCGGTGAGCTTTGCCAAGATCCAGGGGAGGTTGGCACACTCCTCACGCAGCTCAGCTCCACTCTCAGCCCTGTCTGGGAAGGGCAGACTCAGGAGAAGGTGGGATCAGAGCCTAGGAGAAATGGAAACCTCTGCGACAGCCAGTCAGTGAACAGCTGGTGAGGAGGGCTGAGTGGGAGATAACGCTGAAGGTAGCAGGGCGCCAGGAGAGACGTATAAGCCTGATGGATGAAGCCCTTTTCCCAGCAGCTGAGAAGCGTGGCTGAGGCGCCGGACACAAGAGGGTTTGCACAGAACATGCCTGTCCCGGTGACAAATCCTGAGTTAATAGGGGATCTTCCCTTGGTGCTGGGGAGTGACACCAATTAGGAGCGGGCACTGGGGCAAAGGCGAACTAGGCCTGAGAGGAAGGATGCCCTGCTTCCAGCCTCCCACCCCAGCCTACCCAGGTTGGGCAGAGACATGCATCAGCTGTAGCTCCAGGAAGGCTCCTGTCACATGTGTGGTGGTGCCAGGTGCTGCACCAAGCTGCCCCAGCACAGGGCCAGCTCCTGCTGATGGGTCATGCCCCCGCTGACTGCCAGCTCCTCTCCTCACACCCGACCTTCTCAGACTGCTCTTCCTGGGAACCCAAACTCTGCAGGGAGGCCGGGCTGGGATGACTCAGCACCAAAGAACTTACTGGGGGCCAAAGGCTCAGACTTTTACCCCCTCTGACCTCTCTGGAGGGGCAAATGGAGCCTCTGGCTCCAGTCCTGCTGAGGAATGTCCTCTTCCCAGCCCAGCTGGCACTGGGCAGCCGGCCGCATTAGCTGTCGTGTGAGACCATTCCTCCCAGCAGCAATCCTGCGGCTCCCCTGAGCTCTGGGGCAGCCACACGCCCTCAGCCCCGTGTCACGGTGGCAGCCGTGCCAGATAACCATTGCCTAGTGCGCAGAGCTGCCGCCGACACAATAACCAGCTTGGCAGCTATGAACCCTGGGCTCTGAGCCCTGCAGGCAGGGGACAGGGGCTCTCCAGAGAGCCCCAACTGCACTCTCCTCACGCTGCCCCCCACGGGTCAGTTAGCCCAGAATCTGCTGGTGAGAGGGAGCGCACCTGTCATCATGTGGTGACACAGTGCCAGGAAGAGGGAATCTTCAGACCCTAAAGGAGCCCATGTCCCTGGGCAGGGCCAGCACCAGGCAGACAGCGTGTGGAGCCCTGTCGGTGACCAGCCCAGAGAGGGAGCCCGGAGGGGAAAGGGACCTAAGGAGCCATTGGTTCCCCCAGGATTCTGGCTGGGGGTGTCTCCCTTTCCCCTAGAATGAATCTGTCCCCATTCCCTTCCCCTCTCTCTCCCCAGCGGGCAGGGGCAGCAGACTGGGACAACTCTCCAGGGCCAGGGCTGCACGGCTTACTGATGGGGAATCCTGAAGCCCCTCGAGGCCCCCAACCAGATACAAGCTGCTCCCACCTCAGCTCCCCCACTCCTCTCAGCAGCCAGGGAAGGGGTGGGCGGGAGGCAGGTTCCCCTTGCCATGCTGTCCCTTCCTGTAGCCTTGGGTCCTCGGGAGGGCATCGCAGCACATGGCTCCCAGGGCCAAGTTGCAGCCTGGTACAAACATCAGTGCAGTTCTGCCATTTACGGCAGGGCTGCAGTTGGCCCTCAGAGTGAGTCTGTGGCCTGGACAAGGCACTGCTGTGGGAAACCTCGCAGCACTGGCATCCCAGCTGCACCCCAGTCTGGGGAGCTCCCCTGGTAGACGTTTACAGCAGTTGAGGCTGGTGTTGGCCTGCAGCGCAGGACAGGGAGGAGCCGCATGGACACTTCGCGTTTGTTTTTAAACAAGGAATTATCTGGGATTTGTTTTTCCGAGCCAGCGGGAGGCGAGTGGGGTGGGAGCCAGGGCTCTAATCCCTGTTTGAAAAGGTCAGAGCCCTGTCATTCATCCCAGCCAATAGCGCAGCCTCTGCTAAGGGAAAATGGGGCAGGGCCAGGCCATGGGAGCGAGGGGGAGGGACAGACAGACAGACGGATGGGGAGACAGGAGAGCGAGGACTGGAATGAGTGCCTTTGGCTGGGGGAACGTGTTATCAGGCTCTGAATTCCACGCAAAGTGAGATCAGCTGGTCTGGAATCTGGAACCAATTCCAAAGCCTGTGGAGGCTCAGTGAAATGTGCTCCACATTAGGCAGGCTCTGTGCTAGCTGTGCGGGCCGAGGGCTGCGGACCTGGGCATGCAAGCGCCTGGCAGTGCAGCAGAGATCCACTGGGCTTTGCCTTCTCCAGGGTCTGACACCCAAAGGTCTCAAAACACTTTGCTGTCCTGTGACCTTCCCACCCCATCAGGGGCACCTAGAGCTACCTCACATTACATGTGGGGAAACCCCTAGGCTGCCTGGCGATTCATTGGCACAGGTGGGGATGGCACCTATAACTCATGGATCCCATTCTTGTACCCTGGCACTAGTGCCCTTTCTGTGTCTGGGGTTATGAGTGTGACCCCTGACACTAGTGCCCTCTGTGTATCTGGGTCTGAGTGTGAATCTTGGCACTAGTGTCCTGTGTACACCTGGGATCTGAGAGTGTGAACCCTGACACTAATGCCCTGTGTGTGTGTCTGGGCCTGGGAGTGTGAACCCTGGCACTAGTGCCCTGTGTGTACCTGGGGTATGGGAGTGTGAACCCCGGCACTAGTGCCCTGTGTGTGTCTGGGCCTGGGAGTGTGAACCCTGGCACTAGTGCCCTGTGTGTACCTGGGGTATGGGAGTGTGAACCCTGGCACTAGTGCCCTGTGTGTGTGTCTGGGCCTGGGAGTGTGAACCCTGGCACTAGTGCTCTGTGTGTACCTGGGGGCTGGGAGTGTGAACTCTGGCCCTAGTGCCCTTTGTGTGTAACACCAACAGAGCGCAGTCGTTGGCGGGTGGAATTGAATCTGGGGCCTCTGGAGCTTAGTGCATGAGCCTCTACTGCATGAGCTAAAAGCCATGTTGCTCTTAGCTAAGGCTGTAGAACAGACTCATTAATGTCTCTCTACATGGTCTTGGTGCCACTAGATGAGACAGAGCACCACACCCAGGAGGTGTGTGAGTTACACGTACACTTAGAGGCTGTGTGTGTGAATCCGGCATTAGTGCCCTGTGTGCGCTTGGGGGCTGAGTGTGAACTCTGGCACTAGTGCCCTCTGTGGGGGAGGAGGCTGTGAGTGTGAACCCTGGCACTAGTGCCTTGTGTGTCTGGGTCTAGAAGTGTGAACCCTGGCACTAGTGCCCTGTGTGCGCTTGGGGGCTGAGTGTGAACTCTGGCACTAGTGCCCTCTGTATGGGAGGAGGCTGTGAGTGTGAACCCTGGCACTAGTGCCCTGTGTGTCTGGGTCCAGAAGTGTGAACACCAGCACTAGCCCTGTGTGTCTGGGTCTGGAAGTGTGAACCCTGGCACTAGTGCCCTGTGTGCACTTGGGGGCTGAGTGTGAACCCTGGCACTAGTGCCCTGTGCGTGCCTGGGGGCTGGGAGTCTATATCTATGTCTTGGGGCTGTCTATGGCTCAGGCAGGACGTTGTCTCCTCCCCCGGGCAGAAGCAGCTGGAGCACGGAGCGCTTGGAAGGCTTGTCCCAGCTGGACACGTGTCTGTGTCCGTGTCCCTGACTGGAGTGGGTGAGAAGGCAGCTGTAGGGCGCCGGGCTGGGCGTTGGAAAGGAAAGGAGAACTTCTCCAAGGCCTGATAAAACTGCCCAGCAGTGAGAGCAGCCGCAGGCAGGCAGGCAGGCGCTGTCTCAGCCCCTCGACGCCATCTGCTGGGCATGTTTGTTTGGGCAGCTGCTAGTGACTCGCTCAGCTTCCACGCCCAAAGAACATAACCCAGCTGGGCGGGCTGGCCCAGAAGGACCTGGCTAGGTAGAGACTGATGCATGGGCTGGGCGGATGTGGGAGCAGAGCTGCCACTCGTCAGCCCTCTCCAATGTGGGAGCAATGCCCCCTCAGACCAGCTCTTGCCTGGGGCAGCTGTACACACTGGGACCGGGCCAGCTCCTGCAGGCAGCGGGTAGGACATCCGAGCCCTTCCAGATGCAGGCCCTGTACAGGGCAGGCAGGCAAGCCTTGTGCCCCGTTTTACACAGAGGTCACACTAGGCCACCCCGGGCAGAACTCCATGCCCAGCATGGCAGCCCTGGGCTCCCTGCTCAGCAGAGAAAACCCATCCTCTGCTGGCTTCTCTGCAAGGAAGTCCTGGTCCTGCCTTCGAGGCGCTTAGTGATCTGGACCTGGGATACTGCCTGGAACTCCAGCTCACACATCCCAAACACCACGGCCCATTTTGTACTGTCTGGGAGACTCAGCAGAGGCCAAGAACTGCCAGACAGAGGGTTTACTCTAAATACAACAGCCCTCCCAGCACTGAGTCCACACACGAGACCTTGTCAACAGAAGCATATGGTTCTATACAAAGGGATGGAGGTTCACGCAGCAGCAACCCGGGGCTGTCTAACACTAGCTAGGAGCAGGGCAATGGCAGGCAAAGGTGGGCCCTGTCCCCACTCTGCATGAGGACAGCTGTCGGTGGGATCCTGCCTGAGGACACCAGCTGGGGCTCTCCTAGCCTCATGGCAGCAGTCAGGTTCATTGTAGCTCAGCTCCCCTCCCGAGCCTGAGAAATGATGCTGGCTTGAATCCCAGGCAGCACTGGACTGGCACAGACACTGCAGCAGGGCTGCCTCTACTGACACAACCGTGGGCCTCCCCCTTTCTGGGGCTGTCCCAGAGCACAGCTGTGTGGGATGTTACAGGAAAAGCCGACAACCCAGAGCCAAGCCTTTCCCCCCGCAGCATGCTCAGCTGCCCAGAGATCAGGGCCCTGGAGACGGGCCTGTTAGCCCCAGACAGGGCCTGGGGACACGGACCCCCCCCAAAATGGAGACACTCCCAGAGTCTTACACTAGCTGGATAGGAGCTAGAGCCAGGCCAGACGCCTGCCCCAGGGAGGAGAGCCAGGTATTCCCTTGCCTCAGGGGTGAACAGCCCGCCACCAGGGCCCTCAGGGGTGTACAGCCCTCACCCGTGTCCTCAGCGGTGTACGGCTCTCTGCCAGGGCCCTCAGGGGTGTACAGCCCTCACCAGGGCCCTCAGGGGTATATGGCCCTCCGCCAGGGCCCTCAGGGGTGTATGGCCCTCACCAGGGCCCTCAGCTGTGTACGGCCCTCCCCCAGGGCCCTCAGGGGTGTATGGCCCTCACCAGGGCCCTCAGCAGTGTACGGCCCTCCACCTTGGGACTGAGGGGTGTCACGGCCCTCCACCTTGAGTCTCAGGGGCATATGTGGCTTTTCTGAGTCCTGTTAGCAAAATGACAGGGCCTCTGAGTGCACTGACCCACTGCTGCTACCTACATCGCACTTGCCAATTGTACATCTCAAAGCACTTCCCCAAGGCGGCTCAGTGTCATTTTCCCTACGGTAATGATGGGCAAACTGTGGCACAGGGAGGTGCAGGGAATCCCACAGCAAAGCTGGGCCCGGCACTGCCCTGGAGCTCGTGTGCTCAAGTGATAGTCCTGTTTTATCTGTCTGTCCTGGGAAGGTTTCTGGGCTCCCTATAAGCCAACTACTGGGTGGACGTGGCCTGGCGGGTGTGTCCCCTGGCTGGCTGTGTGTGATGCTGCCTGTTCCTTTTGCAGGGGTGCCTGGTGCTGGAGGGGGAGTTCCGGTTCTAGGATATTACCCAGGTAAGAACCCACACCCCCCAGCGGGACACGGGAAGCGGCAGGGAATGGGACTGTCTCCCCAGCCAGCAGGGCACGCTCTTCCCTGCATGGGAAGGGAAGTGAGAGCGCAGTGGAAGCGGGGTCCCCAGGCTGGTGGATGGAAATATCAGCCAGTCCCAGAAGGGGGTGCTGGCCCCAGGGGAGAGGGGTATCCAGGGCTGGGAGCTCAGGGAATGTCTCCCTCGCCCCAACAGGAGTGTGTTTGGATGAATCTGGTCAGCAGGAGCCACGTGCAGGGGTGGGAACCCCGCAAGGGACAGTCAGGTGTGGATCCAGGCGAGCAGAGCTGCCTGTGTCACCCCTCCGCACAGCTCCCTCCAGCAGGGCTGGCCATGGTCCCTCTGGGCAGAGGCAGAGCTGCTCGGCGTGACTGGGCCTGAGCTGAGAGTCAGAAGAGCCTGGTTCCTGTCCCGGCTCTGGCGCTCACTTGCAGCGTGGCCCAGGCTGAGGCACTGCTTGGGGATGGGGAGACACAGAACCTTAGTGTGCAGGCTGCCCTGAACGGTGCCTGAGGGACAATCCAGGCAGCTGGGGTGACACCTGGTAACACAGCAGAAGGATGCCCATCAGCCAGGCACGCTGTAGCCCAGCCCAGCCCTGGCACATGAGTTATGTTGTAGCACGGTTTCTTTGTCTTGCCCCTGGTTTAATGACAGCTGGGGTTCCCATCCAGGCCTGAGTCGCTGCATGGGCTCAGGCCCGGATCCAGAAGGAACATAGGCACTGCAGTACCTAACGTGAAGGGGCCTCGAAATTCACCGAAACACGCTGCGATCCACAAAACCTGCATAGATGCCCAGGATCCCTGGACTGCTGGGCAAAAAGTCAGCATGTGGGGCAAGGAGCCACCTAAGCTAGTCAGTGGGCACAGCCAATGGCAAGGACGTGTCCTCAGACAGGCACCTGGCTCTGCTAGCAACCCAGGAAGGGTCCCTAGCAGTGAGAGCAGCCGCACGCAGACAGGCTTGTGAGAAGGGATAGCTCAGTGGTTTGAGCAGTGGCCTGCTTAAACCCAGGGTTGTGAGTTCAATCCTTGAAGGGTCACTTACAGATCTGGGGAAAAAATCTGTCTGGGGATTGGTCCTGCTTTGAGCAGGGATTGGACTAGATACCTCCTGAGGCCCCTTCTGACTCTGATATTCTATGGAGTCTGCAGGGCACAGGCACCTACTGGTTTCTCATGGGCATGATGTAGGTGTGTGCCTCACTCCACACACAACAGCTGGAGGAGGAGCAGCCCACCTTGTGACTATTACTCCAGGAGTGAGAGCACAGGGTTGTTCTGCTGTGGAGCCCTCTTAGTGAATCGGGGGCCCCAAAGCACTGGACTGTAGAGCCATTCTTCTTCTGCCCCAGTGGTTGAGCCTCTGGGGATTAATGCTGGCCAGAAAGAGTGAGACTCTCTGTGGTTAGGGCACACGCTTCGGAGGTGGAAGCTACTAGGCCCACCCTCTCCTCTAAGCTCAGATTAGTTAGCCCCATAGAATAGGATGACCAGACAGCAAGTGTAAAAAATCACTGGGGTGGGGGGTAATAGGTGCCTGTTACAGAGTGTGAGGGAGACCAGGCCCTGCACACCCAGCTTCCTGCAATTAACTGTGACTCTCAGCCAGCCAGTAAAACAGAAGGTTTATTTAGACAACAGGAACACTGTCCAAGACAGGTCTTGCCAATACAGACAGCAGGACCCCTTTTAGTTAGGCCCATCTGGGGGCCCCAGGGAGGCCTCAGCCCCATTGGGAAGCCTAAGCCCCATTGGGGCCCCTCTCCATTGCCCAGCCAGCTCCAAACTGAAACTCCCTCCAGCCTCTCACTCAGCCTCCCCCTCGGCTCCTTCCCCAGCTTTTGTTCAGTGGCCCGGGCAGAGGTGTTACCTGGCTCCAATCCCCATCCTGGGTTTTCATGTTACATGCTCAGGTGTCCTCCCTTCCCCAATGCAGACAGTCCCAGCAAAACTCCCCTGCAACCTTCCCAGGCCAACACTCCCCACTCAGCATTTAAAGAACATTCCCCCTTCATCACATCACCTATATAAGAAAAAGCCCCCAAAATCAGGACATCTGGTCACCCTACCATAGAACAGCTTCAGCAGGAGAGCGCCTCCCCTCATCAGAATATCCCATGGCTCCATCATTAGAGCACTTTGGTGAGCAATGGGAGACTCCTGTTCAGATCCTGCAGGAGATGGGAATTGAACCTGGGTCACCTACATCCCAGGGGAGCACACTAGCCTCTGGCTACGGGTTATAAGATAAGCACTGCTACTCCTCCAGCTGGATTTTGAATGTGACCTAATCTGGCAGGTGGCCTCTGAGCCCACCCCCTGGATGGGGCTTAGCCCATGACTCAGGTGGAGGAATGCCTACGTTCCCCCCCTTTGCATTGGCGCTTAGGCAGGAGGTGGGCATCAGGTGCCTAGAGAAGGCAGCAGGGCATGTACCCAGATGCAGAAACTTAGGCACCGAGGGAACTTTAACCCTTAAAACTTAGGTGCTGAGAGTTTAAGAACCTCCAGGCATGAGCGGGAATTTTGTGGATTGCAGAGGGGCCTAGACCTGGGACTTGGCGCCTAAATCCTGGACTAGGCACTGCCGTCCCTATGTAGATCAGGGCTCAGCCCCTGTGCCGGGCCCTGATGGAGTTCAGAGCCTGCATTCTAGGCACAGAGCCAGCCCCTCAAGTCCTTCTGGGAGCCAGGGAACCTGGCAGATCGCTGGCCCGAGAGCCCAGCTCTGGCCGCGGAACTCTGTGCTCTGCAGCACCATCTACTGAGAGTGCAGGAAAGGAGCCGTCTCACTGCATAGCTAGACCCACAGCCTGCAGCCCTGACTGAGTGGGGGAACGGCTGACAGAGGCAGTGACCTTCAGCAAGGTGCTTGCAGCAACCTTTCACAGGAAAGAGGGGTCTCTCTCGGGCAGTCCTACCCCAAGCTGACAAGGGACCAGCTGCCCACGTCTTCCTGGCTCTTGTTCCTGTGGCTCTGGGCTGGAGCGTGGTGGGGTGGAAGCCCAGGGATGGCAGCTCTCAGGGCTACACCCGCAGGTACCGATTACTCCAAAGTCGTGATGCAGGCAGGGCTGGAGGGCAGGGCGCTGAGCATGTGCTGCTGTTTGCAGGAGCTGTTGGGGTTGGAGCTGGACTCGGAGGTGTAGGTGAGTGCTGCCCTGAGATACACAACCCCAGTCCCCACCTTCCTGGCCCGAGGCAGAAGTAGCTGGCAAGCAAGTTTGCTGCTGGCTGAGTCCTTGGGAGCAAACACTTCTTCTGGGTATGGGGGCACCAGACAGCTGCTCCCCCCCCCCCACAGGCCCCGTGTGCAGAAGCACCTGTAGGGGTCCTTCACCTTGGTGTGGAGGGATCTGCTTCCTGAACTACAGCGTCCCCCCATAACCAAAGAGGGTGGCCCATACCCTCTTCTGCAGTGCTGTTGGATTCTCCAGGGGAGGGCCCTTCGGTCTCACAGACTAATGTCTGGAAGCTTCTGCTCCAGCCACTTAGGGATCAAGTCAGAGAAGTTCTCAGACCCATGCTGTCCAGGAGACCAGCCTCGTGGGGCCTTCGAACCCATGTGTCTGGCTCTCAGGTGGGGCAGTACAGGGGCGGTTCTCTGCCCAGAAGTGCATGGCCAGTGTGCCAGGTTCATCCCTGTGGCGCCAGGCCAGCTACCTGTGCGACACAATCTCCAGAGGCCAGGGGCTGGGTGGCACCTTACGCATCTCACTCCAAACCACCAGACTCACCGCATCCATTGGGCTCTTGCTTCTCTCTAGGGCTCGGTGTTGGCGCGAAACCTCCCAAGCCAGGTAAGGGACGTCTCCCTGTCTGCGGGTTCTCGGCTGGACAGTGCAGGGCTCCATTTGCTAGGGGCAGGGCTCAGCAGAAGCCAGGCATGGACATGTAGGAGTTTCCCATCAGCTGCTGCCCTTGCGTCTCTTGCATGGGGCTGAGTGGGGGGTCACCACTCAGGACGCTGCCTTGGCAAACACGACTCCTCTGCAATTGCCTTGCACCTCCCAGCCTCAGCCCTGCTCGCTGTGCCCTGATGGCGCCCATGCCAGCACATCACACTGCCCCAGCTCAGACCCCCTCCCACACTCGGTAGTTCCCTGCTTTGCCAGCTGTCTTCGCCTCCTCCCCCAGTGCCTGGAGACCACAGCTGTCCATGCCTGGTGTCCAACGCAGGGCTTCAGGCCGGCGGGCACCTTGGGAGCAGAGAACTCACCGGGTTCTCGTGTGGGAAAGGAAAGGCTGGGCGGCCTTGGCCTTCTTCATACCCTGGAGCTGGCAGCCCATGACCCCTTGCAGCACTGGCACGAGGTGTGGTGCTGCGGCCCTGGCTGGCACTGTCCCCGCTCCGCAGGGGGCAGAGTGGCAGCCAATGCCTTGATGAGAGGAAGGCCCAGGCCACGACACAGCTGGTTCAGGGCCTGGCAGCCCCTGGGCACTTGTTCCAGGCAGCCTCTTCCGCTGCCAGCGAGGCCTGGTGAAGGCATGTCAGGCCTCAGCTAGCCTGAAGTTAAATGCCAACTCCAGGAGACTGAGCCAGATCCCAGCACTCCCTGGTGTCCAGAACCACTGGGGGAACTGCAGCATGCAGAGCCCTAGTGCCGGGAGAGGATCCTGGCTCCTGTCTGGCCCTATCTGTCTGTAAGTCAGCCATCCTGGCGCTAGGGACAGAGCTCAGGCGCTCCAAGTCAGTTGTGCCCATCGCAGGGCAGATGTAAAGCTTCAGTAATGTCAGCCCCATGCCAAATCCAGCAGCTGCCAGGAGATTGTGCCCTGGAAAGCTGGCAGAGCCTCTCTCCACCTTGCAAGGATTCAATGCCAGGCCAAATGACCAGCCAGGTGCCTTTGCTCAGGCAAACCCCACCCTGGAGCAGGAAGCATCTGTGAGGCAGAGGGTCCCATTTACAGTGAGAGACATGCAGCCTGCAGGAGGCTTAGCATAGGGCCACCAGGAGCCTGCTCAGGTCCCACAGATGGCGGTGCCCAGCCTGCCCAGCCCAGCCTTTCCCCTGCAATGCCTGCAGTGGGGTCAGGTGGGCAGGGTGCTTCCCAGAAACCTCTCTGGCATGGCTAGACATGGCTTGAGCCCTATGGAGTGAGAGGCTGCCCCAAGGCTGCGATGGTGCCTGGAGACATCCTCTAGCTGTGGATGGAGTTGCTGAGGAATCATCTGGTTGTTGTAGGATGGACCCACACTTACTTCAAGAGGCATGACACTGCAGTGCACTTGTCATCACCCCGCCATCTGGTGAGACAGCTGGGCCAGCGCACATCTCATCATGGGGCCCTCTGCTATGCCAGGCTGGGCCCTCTGCTATGCCAGTGTGTTTGGTCATCACTGCGCTGGCCCTGAACTGGGCCAGCGCATGTGTCATCACTGTGTTGTCCTGTGGGATGGCTGGGCCAGTGTGTTTGGTCATCACTGTGCTGGCCCCTGAGCTGGGCCAGCGCATATGTCATCACTGTGTTGTCCTGTGGGATGGCTGGTCCAGTGTGTGTGTCATCACCAGATCAGGGGCATGCAGCTGGGTCCTAGCTCCTCTGGTTGCTGGAGATGGGGCAGGAAGGAAGGGGGCTGGGCCCCTGGCATGTTGGAAGGCAGGTGAGAGATGCTGCGTCAGGCCCGGGGACTGAGGCTGGAGATCACCCGTGCTGCCAGGTGCCCTTCTGAGTGGGGCCAGGAGGCTCCAACCCCTTTGGGGTACTCCCAGGTCAGACTGCCCGTCCAACCTTGGCCCTGCCCAGAGCTAGGTGAGCAGCAATGCGATTGGCCCCTGGGCCTGTCCATCTGCATCTCCGCGGGTGTCCCTGGCAAGGCAGGTCTCCGATTTCAGTGTGTGGAAAGAAAAACAAGGCCTGTGTTTGTTGGTAATGAAACCCAAACGGTACGGAGCTGTGCAGGCCCAGCCTGAGTGCTGGCAGCCGCCCTCAGCCAAGGGCAGAGGAATTTGTGCCTGGAGGGAGAGAGCGGATGATTAGGCACAAATGTTGGAAGGCATCAAAGTCCTGAGCCAGAGCGACTTGCTACACACTAGTAAACATTTCAGATCCAGTCCCATTGCTGCCTGCCGCGGCACAGGGGGGACAGAGCCCAGCGGGTGGCTGGGATGGGACACAGAGTGATGGAGGAGAGACAGATGGGCACAGCAGGGCAGGGCAGGGAGCCACTCCACCTGCCCCAGTATGCAGCTGTTCTCGTTATCCCTGCCCTGTTCCTAGGGCACTTCCCATCTCATTGCACCAGCTCCTCACCCCAGGGCACAGGTGGGGAGGCAAGTGACTCTCCAAAGCTCCTCCCACACCGCAAGCAGCATCCAGTTGAGGAGCCAGAAGCAAGGATCCAGCCCCTCTCCATTCCTGTGTGCTGTGGCCAGCAAGGAAATAGTTACCGATGCTGCTCCTCCTGAGGCTCCAGGTCAGCAGCAGCTGAAAAGGAAGAGAGGCAGGTGGCCCACACAATGCTCTTGCTCAGGCTCTCTGCAGACCCACGCAGTGTCTGAGCACAGAGACAGTTCAACGGTGACTAGATCACAGTCTAAGTGTCTCCATGGGGAAAACATACTTAGCAATGGGCTTTTCAGTGTAGCAGAGAAAGGTCCAACATACTCCCGGGACTGGAAGTTGGAGCTAGACAAATTCAGAATGGAAGTCAGGTGTAAATGTTTAACTGTGAGAATAACTAGCCACTGGAACAATTTACCACGGGCATGGGGTAGGGTGACTATACATCCCATTTTGGCCGGCGCAGTCCCTCTTTTAAGCCCTGTCCTGGCCATCCTGCCTTTTTTTGTGGAAGAGGGCATTTGTCCCGCTCGCTCTTGCTGACTTGCTCAGAAGTGCAGTGCAAAAGAACACATGGGGGGTGAATGGAGATGCCAGCCCCGTGCAGAGGGAGGGAGGGTTTGGCTGGGGGGAGACAGCATTCCAGCATGCAGGGGGGTGGGGCATCAGGGTTTCAGAGACCAGCAGCAGCCTTGCAGAGGAAAGGGTGGGGCTCAGACAAGCAGCTGGGGGTGTCCTATTTTCCCTTTGGGAAATATGGTCACCCTAGCATGGAGGATTCTCCAGCACTGGGGAAGTGTAGCTCAGGAGTGGGTGTTTTTCCAAAAGCTCTGCCCTAGGAATGATTTAGGGACAGGTCTCCAGCCTGCGTTATGCAGGAGGTCAGTATGACGGAGGGGGCACGTTCTTGATGTGTTATGTGAATGCTGAGTGGGGAGTATTGACCTGGGAAGGTTGCAGGGGAGTTTTGCTGGGACTGGCTGCATTGGGAAAGGGAGGATACCTGAGCATGTAACATGAGAACTCAGGAGGGGGCTGGAGGCCAGGTAACACCTCTGCCCAGGACACTGGACAAAGGACCCAAAGGCTGGGGAAGGAGCCGGGGGAAGTCCAGAAAGGAGATGTCTGAAGGGAGTTTCAGTTTGGAGCTGGCTGGGAAATAATGACGGTCGCCCTGACCAACAGGGCTGTGGCCTCCCTGGGGCGCCCAGATGGACCTAACTAAAGGGGGTCCTGCTGTCTGTACCGGCAAGACCTGTCTTGGACTGTGATCCTATCATCTAAATAAACCTTCTGTGTTACTGGCTGGCTGAGAGTCATGATGAATCACAGGAAGACGGGGGTGCAGGCCCTTGTCTCCCCCCACACTCCGTGATAACTGGTGGCAGGGTTGGGATCTACTGCACCCCGTGGATGGCACTGCCTGCAGTAAGTGACTGGGGAGCAGTAAAATGAAGGGGGATTGACAGGGACTAGGCATGCTGAAGAATCAGTGAGGGACGGTTTCAGAGGGCGATTAAACCCCAGGAGTGTGTAACCAGCAAGAAGGACTTTTGCAGTACCAGGGTCCCCCGGAGGATTGCAGCGAGTGGTCCCAGGGGCGGAGGGATCTGCCGCTCGACCCTGGCAGAGAGGTGGTGACCTCGAGAAGGGCTGGCACACTAGGGGTCTTCCTGGAAACTGTGGGGATCAGCGAGCACCCAGGCCTGTGAGTGGCCAGCAAGAAGATGTATGCCAAGTGGCTTAAGAGTGACCTAGTGGAGCTGTGCAAGCAGAGGGGGCTGCTAGCACAGCTCCACCAGGTGGGAGGCTCACCAAAGACCAGCTGATTGCCCAGCTGGAGGAGGGAGATTGCTTGAATGAACTGATCCCTGTCTCTGAGGGAAGCAGCCTGGCAGATGCAGCGCAGGCACCAGTGTCTGTCCCAGCTGGGAGTGGTCAGCCGGCTGCTGAGGTCTTCCTGAGACCCCTCCTGCCTCTGCCTAGGGGAAGGGAGGGGAGGAGCCCAGCAAATACCGAGGGCACCATGACAACCCCAGCCAGCAGGGGATCCTCCTGGCAAAGCTCGCAGGACAGCAGGGGATCCTCCCGGTGACGATCAGCATCTGTGGAGCGGAAGTGGCTGCAATGGGAGAGAACGCTAAAAATGAGAGAGATGGAGGATCGTGAGAAGCGGAGACAGCATGAACTGAAGGAGAAAGAGAGACAGAAGCAGCGTGAAGAGAGACAGAGGCAGCATGAACTGGAGGAGAAAGAGAGACAGAGGCAGTGTGAACTGGAGCTGGCGAGGCTGAGGGGCAGCAAGCCCCTGGCTATGGTGAGTGAGGGGGGACCCAGGACTGCGCAGAACTTTGATAAATGCATCCTGGCCCAGTGTAAGGAGGGGGAGGACATGGATGACTTCCTGGATGCCTTTGAGATGGCCTGCGAGCTGCACCAGGTTGATCCTGCAGACAGGCTCCGGGTTCTCACTTCCTTACTGGACCCCAAAGCCATGGCATTGTACTGCCAACTGGAAGGGGCGGAGAAAGCGGACTACGAACTATTCAAACAGGCCCTGCTACGCGAGTTTGGGCTGATTCCCAAAATGTACCAGGAAAGGTTCTGGAGTCAATGTAAAACCCCTGAGGTCTCATACCTGCAGCTAGCCATCTGCATGGAGGGATACGCCAGCAAGTGAGCAGATGGGGCCCAGACGAAGAAGGACCTGGTTAAACTGATCATTCTAGAGCAACTCTATGAGCTGTGCCCATCCGACCTGAGTCTGTGGTTGAGGGACCAAAAGCCAGAGAACCCGCGACATGCAGGGCGGCTGGCCGATGAGTTTGTGAAGAGCCGGTCAGGGGGTGGCAGGGAGGAGTCCCAAAGGAACAGGCCTGCCATGATGCACAAAGATGACTCTGGGACATCCCAGAAGGGAAACATGGAGAACCCCTTCCCAAGGGGAACATCTGGAATCAGGGCCAACCAACCGGCTCGAGGGGACCAATGAAACATGGGCTGCTATTACTGTGGCCAGAGAGGCCACATATGGGCCCAGTGCCGCAGGCTCAGGGACAGACTGAGCAGACCGAACTCACAGAGGGTTGACGGGGTAGAGACCCAGCTGGACGAGGGGCAGGCTTCCCAGGCAATGGGGGCTGGCAGCCTATTAACTGCTCAGAAGAGAGGAAGGCCCCAGGCCAGCTTCTCTGGGGGGCTGGAAGCCCTGGACTCAAGGTTCTCCTTTTACAGGGTGGGCGCGGGGCTGTCCCAGTGTCTTGTTCCCCTGGAGGTGGATGGGAGGAAAGTCTATGATGCTGGGACATGGGCGCTGAAGTGATGCTGGCCCAGCCCAAGGTGGTAGCTCCAGATCAGGTAATGCCCAACACCTATCTGACCCTGACGAGAGTGGACATGACCCCATTCAGGGTGCCTGTGGTGAGGATACACTTGAAATGGGGAGCCAAGGAGGGCCCCAAAGAAGTGGGCGTGCACCACCATTTGCCCACTGAGGTGTTAATGGGGGGAGACATGGAGAACTGGCCAAGCAACCCCCAGGTGCCCTGGTCATGACCCGTAGAGGACTGGCTGCATTGGGGAAGGGAGGATACCTGAGCATGTAACCTGAGAACCCAGGAGGGGGGTTGGAGGCCAGGTAACACCTCTGCCCGGGACACTGGACAAAGGACCCAAAGGCTGGGGAAGGAGCCAGGGAAAGTCCAGAAAGGAGATGTCTGAAGGGAGTTTCAGTTTGGAGCTGGCTGGGAAATAAAGAGGGGCACCTTGAACAACAGGGCTGTGGCCTCACTGGGGCCCCCAGCTGGGCCTAACTAAAGGGGGTCCTGCTGTCTGTACTGGCAAGACCTGTCTTGGACTGTGATCCTCATAGACTCTAGGACTGGAAGGGACCTCGAGAAGTCATTGAGTCCAGTCCCCTGCCCTCATGGCAGGACCAAATACTGTCTAGACCATCCCTGATAGACATTTCTCTAACCTACTCTTAAATATCTCCAGAGATGGAGATTCCACGACCTCCCTAGGCAATTTATTCCAGTGTTTAACCACCCTGACAGTTAGGAACTTTTTCCTAATGTCCAACCTAAATCTCCCTTGCCGCAGTTTAAGCCCATTGCTTCTGTTGTCTAAATAAACCTTCTGTTTTACTGGCTGGCTGAGAGTCATGGTGAATCGCAGGAAGCCGGGGGTGCAGGGCCTGGTATCCCCCACACTCCGTGACAGTCAGACTAGCTGGTCCCTTCTCGCCTGCGGGTCCATGAGCCTGTGAGTCCCTGCACTGGTTACACTCGGGGTGCATGGTTCTAGTTACTCCGGCAGCCATGCAGGAGAGAGATTCCCTTGTTATCTAAATGAAAGCTGGAATTCTGGGAGCCGGGGGGCAGCCTCCCGGACAGACTGGAGCTGGCCCCAGTCACTCCCACTCCCCAGCCTAGGAGGCAGAGAAATCCCAGGGCACAAGGGAGCCTCTAGGTTCCAGCAGTCACCATGGCTCTAGTTCCAAGGGCCAGTGTTCGAGCTGCCTCTCCAAGAGGCAAAACAGGCTGCTGGCCACTGGACCCTCGTGCCAGCTGGCTCCAGCTGAGTGTGGCTGAATAGGCTAGAACCATTCACACCCACACAGAAAACACCGCCTGGGAATTGTGTTAGTGGAGGGTTTCTCTGGCCTTCCCCTGGCATGGTGCTGGGTGAGATTGTAGTGCTCCAGCCTCTCCCAGGTGACACATCCGACACTTTAAATCCTTTACCCAGTGCGGCAGCATAGACACCAGCCAGTGTGTGTGCTGCAGAAGGGGTGCAGAGCTCAGGCTGAGCACCAGTGCCCTCCCTGCCTTGTGCAGGCAGCCAGCCCCTCTGAGAACTGGGCCGTGGGAGGAGAGTAAGAGTGATAAAGCCCGTGTCCTTCCCAGGTCTTCCTTCACTGCTTTCAGGGAAAGAGTAAGTCCCAGAGGTGGCAGCTGGAAACAGTGGACCTGACCACTACTATTGTGTCTACTCAGGGCCTGGCTGAAATAACTGGGCCGAGCTTAACTGCTCTCATCTCCTGTGCCTGCCGCCAGCCTTCCCTCCTTACCCAGCAGCCGCCCCCCTGTGCCCCTTCTCACCAATCTTCTCTTTCCAGGCCTTGGGGGACTCGGCGCACTTGGCCTGCAGCCAGGTGAGTGCGCTGACTCTTAGGGGATCTCTGGGAAGGCTGAGCCCTGCCCCGGAGGGGCTGGCATGGGACCCCTCACCCAAGGCACTCCCTTGCATATAGCGCACACTGCAGATCCTTGTGCACTTTTCCTGATTCCTGTTTGCCCAAGCCACAGAGACAGGCGCTGAGATGTGCCAAGGCTGCCAAGGGGGTTGGACAACCTCGCAGTGCATGGGGTTTGGGGAGCCAGGCTTCCTCACAGCTGTGGGGTCCAGGGAGCTGGGGTTGTTCCCAGCCTTGAGCAATGGGGATTCAGCCTCAGCCCCCTCATCAGGGTCAGAGCCCCATTGTGCCAGGCACTCCAGGTCTGGCTTCCACTTCACGGGCACGAACACATGGGGAAGGGAGCAGGGATGGAGCCCACCTTTCAGGGACCCACAGGACAGCTGGATGCTCCACACCATCTCGGGATCTTTTAACTGTCTGCAGCCCAGCTTGGCTGTGGTTGGCCAGCCGGGTCCCTACCAGGGGCTGCATGGAGCAGAGGGTGAGGGTGCCAAGGGATAAGGCAGAGAGCATGGAGGAGAGCGCAAAGATATTTGTGGTGCAGGGGGTCAAGGCTGGCATGAGGAGAAACGTGGTCAGAGACATGGGCCAACAGGTACAGAGGGGCAGAGCTGGGCAGGGGATGCGGTGGAAGTTAAAGAGTCTGGGCAAACATCAAAAAGGGGAGAAAATGATCGTATAAGAGCAAGGAGGAACAGTCTTCTCACTCCAGCACCCCCCCTGCTATCCCATCCCAGGGCTCCCCCCATAGATCTACTGAGACACCTTAATCCTGACCCCAGCTGTCCCAGTCTGGGGCTCCCCCAACAGCTCTGTCAGTGCCCACCCTCTTCCTGCCCTGCAGTCCCACCCCTGGGCTCCCCTACACAGTTCAGCTGATGCTGAGACCTTGCTTTCACTCCAGTCTGCTTGGAGCATGGACGCACTAGGAAACTCACAGCCACACTAGCATGAGTCCTCCAAGGAGGCGATCCCGCTCCCTCCACATGGGCTCAACTCGACGCCTGCTGATGGGTGCCCTGGAGACCCACTGGGGATGGAGTCGAGCCCCTGTGGGCCCTGGCAACCATTTGCTTGATGACTCTCAGAATACTGCTGCTGTATGACTCCAAGCACACGGCCCCGATTTACAGGGGCGCCCATCTCTGACCAGGCAGCAGGGCAGAGACATGGCCAAGTCTCCAGGTTGGGGATGAGGGGAGGCTGCTTGTGTCTACGCTCTGCAGAGCTGGCAGGGTCCAGTTCGGTCCCTGGAGCAGCCCTGAGGCCAGGTTGCCCTCCCCCTGCCATGAGTCTTGTGGCAGTGGGGGATCCTGCCTTCCACTCTCCCCCCAGCCCCTGGGACAGTGCAGACCCAGGGGACTGGCCTGGAACAGCACAGCTGGCAGTGGGGGGCCCAGGACAGGGGTGAATCCCCGGGTCACAGCTAACTCTCCTTCTCCCTGGCAGGTGGTGTAGTCCAGCCAGGTTTCTACCCGGGCGGCCTCTACCCAGGGGCTGGGCTGGGAGCCTATAAAGCTGCTGCAAAAGCTGGTGAGTGCACATGACTTTCTAATGCAGGGGGTTATCCAGGGTGCCTGCATACCCCTGCCCCTCCCTGGTGCCCACTGCCCCCCTCACCTTGCCCTCTTGCCTGGCTCTCTTGCCATGAGCCGTGGGGTTCCTGCCTTCTCTGGGGTAGGGCCTGGTCTCCAGCCAGGTGTGAAGAGGCACAGGAGAGGCGCTGGTCTCTTGGGCTAGAGCTGGCCCTGGGGGTGGGGTAGGGAACTGGAGGCGAAGGGGCAGGAGTGGGCCCACTGGAGACTGTGCCCGTGGACCACAAGCTGAGCCGAGTGCACTGGCTGGAGTTAGGAGTTGGTGCATAGGGAGCGCAGAGCTGGGTGTGCAGCGCCTAGCACCGGACAGGCTGGGATCCTGCTGCCCAGGCTCAGGGAGGCCTCTCCCTATCTGATGCAACAGAGGCTGTCACTCCTGTGGCCTGTGGGACAGTGACGGGAAGCCCACATTGGATGTCACCCATCAGTGGGAGGGCAGCGTGGGGAAGCCTGCAGCAGGGTGCCCACTGAGGTTGAACTTCCCCCACACCGCTGGAGCATATGGTCCATCGAAGCTGGGCACAGGGCCCATGGCTGGGCCTGAAATACCCAGGGATCCGGTCTCCTGCTGGGAGCCCACTGTGCACTGTGGTTCAGAACTTCCTTTTCATAACCAGCTGCTGGTGTGGGCGGAGTGGGCGGAGTCAGCGGTGTGGGTGGACCCGGCGGTGTTGGGATCTCCATAGGTAAGGTGTGTTGCAGTCCAGGGCTTGCCCACCCCTGGGCACAACTCTGACGGCTCCGTGCCATGCCCTGAGAGGAGCAGAGGCCTGCCATGCTGTCTTCCGGTCCAGTGCTCATGGCCTCTGGCTCTCCTGCAGGTGCTGTAGTGCCCCAGGCTGGGGTGCAGCCACGAGTAGGCGCTGCAGGGAAACCTGCCAAGGTACCAGGTAGGTGACGGAGAAGGCTGGGAAGGGTGGGACCATGCAGCTGGACAGACAGTCACTGCTCCTCCTTTCTTGGCTGGCAGGTGTTGGCATTCCAGGTGTGTACCCGGGTGGCGTGCTTCCAGGAACAGGTGAGCAGTAGCCGGGCCCTGGTACTGGGCTCTGCTGATGAAGTTTGTGGCCAAGGGATCCACCAGTGGCAGGGTCCCCTGTCTGTCACTCTGGGAAGGACCTCGCCCAGTCTAGACTGAATCTAGCCCAGAAACTGTGCACTTCGGACACAGGTGCAGGCCCTGGCATGGGACTGAGAAGGGTTGTTTGGGTTTGGGGTGTGGGGTGGAGAGGGGCTGTTTGGGTTGGGGGTGTGGGATGGAGAGGGCTGTTTGGGTTTGGGGCATAGGGTGGAGAGGGGCTGTTTGGATTTGGGGCTTAGGGGGGAAAGGGGCTGTTTGGGTTTGGGGCGTGGGGGGAAGAGGGAGTGTTTGGGTTGGGGATGTGGGATGGAGAGGGGCTGTTTGGGTTTGGGGAATGTGGGGGAACAGGGGCTGTTTGAGTTTGGAGCATGGGGTGGAACAGGGGCTGTTTGGGTTTGGGGCATGGGGTGGAGAGGGGCTGTTTGGATTTGGGGAATGTGGGGGAACAGGGGCTGTTTGGGTTTGGAGCTTCCGGGGGCACAAGGGCTGTTTGGGTTTGGGGCGTGGGGGGGAAGAGGGGCTGTTTGGGTTTAGGGAATGGGGGGGAAGAGGGGCTGTTTGGGTTTGGAGAATGGGGTGGAACAGGGGCTGTTTGGGTTTGAGGCGTGGAGTAGAGAGGGGCTGTTTGGGTTTGGGGCGTGGGGGGGAAGAGGGGCTGTTTGGGTTGGGGGCATGGGGTGGAACAGGGGCTGTTTGGGTTTGGGGAATAGGGTGGAACAGGGGCTGTTTGGGTTTGGGGCGTGGGGGGGAAGAGGGGCTGTTTGGGTTGGGGCATGGGGTGGAACAGGGGCTGTTTGGGTTTGGAGTCTTGGGGGGGACAGGGGCTGCTGGGTTTGGAGCGTGGGGTGGAGAGGGGCTGTTTGGGAGTGGGAGGGAAGAGGGGCTGTTTGGGTTTGGAGCATGAGGTAGAACAGGAGCTGTTTGGGTTTGAGGCGTGGAGTAGAGAGGGGCTGTTTGGGTTGGGGGCGTGGGGTGGAACAGGGGCTGTTTGGGTTTGAGGAATAGGGTGGAACAGGGGCTGTTTGGGTTTGGGGCGTGGGAGGGAAGAGGGGCTGTTTGGGTTGGGGGCGTGGGGTGGAACAGGGGCTGTTTGGGTTTGAAGCTTGGGGGGGGACAGGGGCTGTTTGGGTTTGGGACATGGGGGGAAGAGGGGCTGTTTGGGGAATGGGGGGAAGAGGGGCTGTTTGGGTTTGGAGCATGGGGGGGGCAGAGGCTGTTTGGGTTTAGCTCCTCCCAAATGCAAAGAGGCCACGGGTGGGTTTGAAATCGCTTGCTGGAATTGGTGCTGCTGTTCTGTGTGGAGATGGCCCAGGCTCCCCTAGGCGGCTGCTATGGAGGCCAAGCAGTGGTGGGGCTAGAGGCAAAGCCCTGGCGTGGGGCAACCGCTGGCAGCAAAGCTCAGAAAATGTCAGGGTGGGAGGTCGTATGGAAATCACGGCAGTGCTCTTGTCTAGTGCAGTGGCTTATATCCCCAGGGATACCCGGTGCAGTTCCCTCCGTCCCCAAGCTGGGGGGTGGGGGTGGGATGCGAAAGATCAGGGCCCTGGAAGCCTCCACCTCTGCCTGGGGCTGTGAACCCCAGAGCGCTCAGTGGCCGCTGTGAAGGGGGTGCAGGAGAGACATGGGGTGAGAGACAGCAACTGGCATTGCCACAGACCTGGCAAAGAGGGGGTGGAATTCCTGGGGACAGGGCTCCAGGGAATCACAGCTCTAATGGGGAGGGAGTGTGTGTGAGAAAACGCAGCACCCCCATGCCCTGCACAAGCCTGCAGGTGTGGGAGCAGGGGCCTGCTGGGCCATTTCCACTGTGGGGTGTGCTGGGCTCCTATTCCACATTCACAGGGGAGGAGCCCCTGGGCCTGCCCACCTGCCAGGAGACCTGTGTGCCAATGCTGCCCATGAGAGAGACATCGGCTGCAAGCTGCCCCCACAACCACCTCAGGGCATGGCTGCTTGGGCTGTTCAGTGCCTAGCACCAGGAGTCCAACTCCCTTCCCTCCCCAGGGCCACGGGAGACCCTGAACAGTCTCTGGTTACTGCCACTAGGGGTTAGATTCGCACTCTCGAGGAGAACCCCACCTCCCATCCCCGATTCCCTGGAGCCAGCCACTGCCCCCCCTCAGCCCCGCGGGGCCAGATGGGAGCTGGTGCCTCCTAAAAGGCTCAGAGTCCCATTCTCCACCCCCTCAGCCATCCAGTCTCCCTCACCTGGATTGGATCAAAACAAGAGTCTTTGAACCTGGGCCCCATCTCCCAAGCCCCTCCCTGTCCACTGGTTGTAGATGTGGCCCCAGGCAGCTAGATACGCTCTCTGCTTTAGAATGGCCCGGCTTGGTGTGGCTTGTAAGAAGGCAAGTCCCAGTGGATAGGGGCATATCATGCATCCCAGACACTGAGCGCAGCCCTGGCGTGCAGAGGGGACACATCTCTCTCCCTGCCCCTGTGCTCCTGGGATGGTAGGAATTGGTCCATCCATCCCAGGAGCACTGGGGCAGGGAGAGAGATGAGGAAATGAGAGGGGAAGAGTGTGACACTTTCCTCAGGGTGCCCAGAACCACAACCCTCTGTGTTACCCCTCTGCCTTGGAGGAGGAGATCCCTGCTGGAGCTTAGACTGTGTCAGCTCCCTTCCACGCCAGTCCACCCACCTCCCCAGCAAACTCCTCCAGACTGCCAGCCTTAAATGAGCCTTCCAGGTGACATTGAGGGAACCCCTGGGCCCGAGACCCCCAGAGACATCTCTGCAGCGTCCAGCCCCATCACTGGCCATGCACAGAAATTACCAAGGCAGCTGCCTCCAAAGAGGCTCAGCTGAAATTCTCCATCTGCCTTCAGCACCCAGCGCTGAGATGGGTTATACCTATCTAAATGAATATATGGAGATACACCTATCTCACAGAACTAGAAGGGACCCTGACAGGTCACCGAGTCCAGCCCCCAGCCTTCACTAGCAGGACCAAGTACTGATTTTGCCCTAGATCCCCAAGTGGCCCCCTCAAGGACTGAGCTCACAAGCCAGGACTGAGTAGGCCCATGCTCAAACCACTGAGCTATCCCTGCTAATAAGGAACAAGTGTTTAAATGATACTGAGTGAGAGAAAAAGGAACAGGTCTGGTTACAAACAAAACAAGAATAATTTGCTTTCTAGTGAGCAAATCTTCACTCCGGCAAGCTACAGTCTTTGCCTGAGCAGCTTTCTCACTTACTTCCAGCCACCAGCATCTCCAGCCCCTCAGGCAGGAGGACCCGCTGTGCACAGAACTTTGTCCCCTAAGTGATGGGTAACCAAGTCCCCTTTCTTCCCTTTTATAATACAGCAAACCTCAGCAACATGTTCTTGGGAAGTGTTTCCGCAGATCAGGGGTGGGCAAATTTTTGAGCTGAAGGCCACATCTGGGTGAGGAAATTGTATGCAGGGCTGGGGCAGGGGATTGGGATGTGGGAGGCAGTGTGGGGTGTGGGGGGGGTGTGGTGTGCAGGAAGGGGCTCAGGGCAAGGGATTGGGGCAGAGGAAGGGTGCAGGGTGTATGAGGGGACTCAGGGAAGGGGGTGGGGTGCAGGAGGGGTGCAGAGTGCAGCAGGGGGCTCAAGGCAGGGGGTTGGAGTCCACAGGGGAGCAGGGTGCAGCAGGAGGCTCAGGGCAGGGGGTGGGGTACAGGAGGGGTGCAGAGTGCAGCAGGGGGCTCAGGGCAGGGAGTTGGGGTACAGGAGGGGTGCGGAGTGCAGCAGGGGGCTCAGGGCAGGGAGTTGGGGTGCAGGAGGGGTGCGGAGTGCAGCAGGGGGCTCAGGGCAGGGAGTTGGGGTGCAGGAGGGGTGCGGAGTGCAGCAGGGGGCTCAGGGCAGGAAGTTGGGGTGCAGGAGGGGTGCGGAGTGCAGCAGGGGGCTCAGGGCAGGGAATTGGGGTGCAGGAGGGGTACGGAGTGCAGCAGGAGGCTCAGGGCAGGGAGTTGGGGTGCAGGAGGGGTGCGGAGTGCAGCAGAGGGTTTAGGGCAGGGAGTTGGGGTACAGGAGGGGTGCAGAGTGCAGCAGAGGACTCAGGGCAGGGGGTTGGAGTGCACAGGGGAGCAGGGGGCAGCAGGGGGCTCAGGGCAGGGGTTGGAGTGCAGGGTGTACGAGGGGGCTCAGGGCAGGGAGTTGGGGTACAGGAGGGGTGCGGAGTGCAGCAGGGGGCTCAGGGCAGGGGGTGGGGTACAGGAGGGGTGCAGAGTGCAGCAGGGGGCTCAGGGCAGGGAGTTGGGGTACAGGAGGGGTGCAGGGTGTACGAGGGGGCTCAGGGCAGGGGGTTGGAGTGCAGGGTGTATGAGGGGGCTCGGGGCAGTGAGTTGGGGTACAGGAGGGGAGCAGGGTGCAGCAGGGGACTCAGGGCAGGGGGTTGGAAAGCAGCGTGTACGAGGGGGCTCAGGGCAGGGTGTTGGGATGCAGAAGGTGTGTGAGGTGCGGGCAGGGAGTTGGGGGGCGGGGTGCAGAAGGGGTTTGGGCTCCGGGGTGCCTGTGGCATGCACCAGGGCCAGGGCAGGCTCCCTGCCTGCCTGCCTGCCCTGTCCCCGGCCCTGTGCTGCTCCCGAAAACACTGCGGCCCCTGGAGGACGGGGGGTGGAGGACTCCCCGTGCTCTGTCCGTGCCTTGCATCCAGGTACCTCCCCCAAAGCTCCCACTGGCTGCCACTGCAGTTCCCCGTTCCCAGCCAATGGGAGCTTCGGGGGAGGTACCTGGAGGCAAGGGCCCAGGGGCCGCAGGGACGTTGGGCCGGCCGTTGCTGAAAGCAGCACGGGGCCCGCAGCACCGCGGGGGGCAATCCCGCAGGGTGGATCTGGCCTGCGGGCCGTAGTTTGCTTACCCCTGCCCCAGATAAAGCTTCCTTCCCTTGTGCTTGTGCTCCAGGAAGCTGGTGCCCTGCTATCCTCTCATGCCTTTCATTAATGATCTGGAGGATGGCATGGACTGCACTCTCAGCAAGTTTGCAGATGACACTTAACTGGGAGGAGTGGTAGATACGCTGGAGGATAGGGATAGGATACAGAGGGACCTAGACAAATTAGAGGATTGGGCCGAAAGAAACCTGATGAGGTTCACCAAGGACAAGTGCAGAGTCCTGCACTTAGGATGGAAGAATCCCATTCACTGTTACAGACTAGGGACCGAATGGCTAGGCAGCAGTTCTGCAGAAAAGGACGTAGGCGTTACAGTGGACGAGAAGCTGGATATGAGTTGACAGTGTGCCCTTGCTGCCAAGAAGACTAATGACATTTGGGGCTGTGTAAGTAGGGGCACTGCCAGCAGATCGAGGGATGTGATCATTCCTCTCTATTTGAGATTGGTGAGGCCTCATCTGGAGTACTATGTCCAGTTTTGGGCACAACGCTAGAAGAAGGATGTGGAAAGAGTCCAAGCAGAGGACAACCAAAAATTATTAGGGGCTGGGCACATGACTTATGAGGAGAGGCTGAGGGAACTGGATTTGTTTGTCTGCAGAAAAGAAGAATGAGGGGGGATTTGATAGCTGCTTCAACTACCTGAAAGGGGGTTCCAAAGAGGATGGATCTAGACTGTTCTCAGTGGTACCTGATAACAGAACAAGGAGCAATGGTCTCAAGTTGCAGGGGGGGAGGTTTAGGTTAGATATTAGGGAAAACTTTTTCACTAGGAGGGTGGTGAAGCACTGGAATGTGTTACCTAGTGAGGTGGTGGAATCTCCTTCCTTAGAGGTTTTAAGGTCAGACTTGACAAAGCCCTGGCTGGGATGATTTAATTGGGGATTGGTCCTGCACTGAGCAGGGAGTTGGACTAGATACCTCCTGAGGTCCCTTCCAACCCTGATATTCTATGATTCTGTGATTCTTTCTCAATGGGCTTGTCCTGTTACTCAGTTGCAAGTGTCTCTCCACTGTCTCTGGCATGGCCTTGCTCAGTGACACTGGAGACACAGGCAGACAGGCAAACCAGCATTCCTTCGGCTAGGACAGACGTTACCCACTCTCCTTGGATTGCTTAGTCTAAACAGAGTATAGTGCTGTATTTCCAGCACAGCTCCATAACGTTATGCGTTAAACATACAGGCATCATGCAACATCAGTGACCAGTGTCACCGGTCCATATGATACCTTGCAAGATCCTTTTTGGATAAATATTATGACAACAGTGTGTTCTGTGTAGTAAGTTTGCCTGCCCCGGAAACAACTGTAGCTACAGACAGTGAGCCCTTTGGGCACTGAAGGTCACGTGGATCAGGAGGAGACGGATGGGAATGGGGAAGGGGAGCAAGACTGCAGGAGACAGGAAGTGACAGGATTTGAGCCAGGGAACAGAGCAGCCGCTCAGTGGGAGTTGGGACAGAGCAGGGATTGAGACACAGACAGGTGCCTGGCTCTCAGTCCCACAGTCTGCATTGGGATAGGGGTGGGTGCATCCTGCAGTCGGCCCCACAACGCGATGCAGGGGGGCTGGGGGGGCTGTCACTAGGGGTGTCCCTGCCCTGCATTGAGTTGGCTCCTCTGCACTGTGTTGTAGGGGTCCGTTACCCTGGCATAGGCGTCCTGCCTGGTGTGCCCATTGGGACTGGAGTCAAGGCAAAAGCCCCAGGTATGCTGCCCTTCCCCAGAGAGTATCAGGTACCAGTGGGGTGGGGGCTGCCATGGCTCCTGTGTGGGCTGGGGTGGGCGGCCAGGGCTGGGCAAAGATTATAGGAGGCTGAATTTTTCATCGTGCCACAAGTGCAGGGGGTGGGAGAGGGCACATTTTCCTGGAGTTGTCACAGGGAGTAAGGGGGACTTGGGTGAGGTGAAGGCCTGCATTGATTGTCTCAGGTCCATATAGACCCGCTCAGGCCTATATGGACCTGCATGGACCCACATGGACCAGCTAAGACCCACATGGACCAACTCAGGCCTGTATGGACTAGCTCAGTCCCATATTGGCTGGCTGTGAGGCTCATGTACCGGTTTCTCTCTTTAACAGGAGCAGCAGGAGCCCTTGCAGGAATTCCCGGTGAGTTGCTTGGTTTCCCAGCCTGCTGCAGCTTTCATTTGCATGATACATATACCCAAGTGTATATCTGTACAGCCTCAGGGCCTGCCCAGGCTGCAGTCAGAGTCTCAGAGCCCCCAGCTCTGCCCTCATGTTGCTTCCTGCTCTGCTCTGTTCTTGCTCTGGGATTCTGGACACCCCACAGACACTGCCCTGGTGCCCTTTGGCTGGTGGCGGGCTCACGGAGCACTGGGCATTCACCTGAGAGTTTCTGCTGTTGTCTTTCAGGATTTGGAGCCTTCGGGGGCCCGCAGCCCGGCGTCCCTCTGGGATATCCCATCAAAACCCCCAAGCTCCCAGGTAAGTAGCCGGACTGGGCAGAATTGGGCAAGCCTTCTCTAGCTTTGCCTTTGGGGAAAGCTGGAGTTGCTGCTGCTCAGCTGGGGGATTTCTGCTAGCTGAGCCCCGTCTTTCCCGCAGCACTTAGACCTGAGCCTGAGCTCCAGCCCTTCCTGCCATCCCCGGGGCAGCCACCCCGCCCTGACCCTGAGTGCCGGCATGTGGAAGCAGGAAAGCCCTGTGCCCAGGGCGAGCCCAGGAGGGAATGGACAGCACTGAGCTCTCTGCCAGAGCAGGGAGGGGGCAGGGGAAGGGGGAGGCACAGAGAGGCTGGCAATACATGTTACCATCTCTTCCTTTCCTTTGGATCCTATAGACTTCTTCTTTATTGTTTGTATTACTGCAGCGCTTAGCCCAGGGCCACGCTGCGCTCGGTGTTGTACAATCATGTTCATATTTGGTGCAACTTTTACTCCAGGGCTGCTGCTGGCTGATCCGTGGGTGACAGTTCTAACATTAGCCCCAAATCCATAGTAGCACCTAGAAAGTGGCCTGCCTGGAAGTCCATGAGAGCTGCTGGGCTCAGGCATCACCTAGCCAGGGACCTAGCTTTAGCCTCCCATGTGTGAGGACACCAGTCCGTGCCTCGCTCTGTCTCCCTGTGGGGAGCAGGGCTGGCTCCTTGCGCCTGCCGGGAGTGGAGGGGAACAGTAGTGTAGGCGAGGGTAATATGGAGGTGAGACCCGTCTTGTTTTACCCCTACTCCACAGGAGATGAGCAGGAAAATGCGAGCGCAGGGCCGGGGACATGTTGGGTGCGTGCTTTGGCTGGGCTGTCCAGAGACACGCAGGCAAGGGCTGGGAGCTGCTGCAGGTAGCATGGGTCCCAGCCCCAGCTGCCTGAACCCGTAGGCCCTGGGAGCGCTGCAATGTCTTTACTGGCAGGCTGGGGAAACTTGCTGTTGCCAAGGTTTATTGTGCAACGTGCTGATCCAGGACTCTGCAGCAGACGCCGCCGGGGGACGGGAGGAAGGGGATCAAAGCCAGGCCAGGGAAGCTGCTCCCCAGGGCTGTTAGCAAGGGGTAGTTCTTAAGCCCCATCTCTGAGGATAACTGGTTTCCATGGTCACAAACTGCTTTTTTGGTAGCAGCCTCCCTGGAGAGAGGTGACCCTGGCCTCGAGAGCCCCTGGTGCTGGGCAGGGTCCCAGACAGACAAGGCAGTGCAATGTGAAACTCCTCGCCAGACCAGCCAGATTCCCCCACTGGGGCCCATCGCAGTGAGAGGCAGAAATACTTGAACCAGGCCGACTTCCTCCCGCAGAGGCAGAGTTACACTCATTAGAGCCCTTCTCTTCCTGAGCAGGCCAGGCTGCTGATTCCTGGGAAGCCAAAGAACCGCTCAGTGAGATCTCTCCCAGAGCTGTCTGGCGTCTCCCCCACAGCACGGCTTCCGCCGCCTAGCCGCTGCCCCAGACTGTCTTTGATGGGGTGCCTGGTGCTAACGAGCAAGCCAGCAATGTATGGCTGAGGCAGCACCTGGCTTCTTCTGCAGCACAGCCCCACCGGTGGCCCAGAGCCCAGACGCAGCCCTGCCGCCAGCTGACCCACTTACTGAGGAGCCACCGTTAATAAATCGCAGGAGATAGCACCACCAGGGAGCCATGCTCTCAGCATCTCCCTACTCCAGGCAGCACTCCCCCATGCTGCAGGGCTCCCCACCAAGCACTGTCCCTCTGCTTCTCTGATCAGCCCTCTACAGAAATGAAGAAGCCCTTGTCGGAGTGCTGGGGTCGCTCCCCACACCCAGGCACCTGAGGCTGGGCAGGGAGAAGGGCTTTTTCTCCCAGGCACTCTAGTTTGGTGAGTGCTACTCCTGCACTATAAACTCCTGCCATTTTAGCATGAGTCTTACCCTACTGAGTGTTGTTTAAAGTCTCCCATGATCTCACAGGCTCTGAGCTCAACTTTGCCAGCTTTCCCTTGCCTGGGAACCCTCCGCATGGCTTATTTGTAAACCAGTCTCCTGATTTTATGGGGTTTGGGCCTGACTTGTTGTTTCTGAATACTTGCAGTTGGCCAGACTGAATCAGGAAACTTTTCTGGGTGCCTAAATAGGGGTCGAGGGGCAAAAGTCCCCAGGCTTGATACAGTAAGACATTTTTTCACAAAATGTGCCTCTGTGTGGGGGGTTGGAGTGGGGCTGGGTGGGGCTAGCTGCCCCATCAAGCACGTTTAACACCAGCTGATATTTTCGAAGTTGTCAGCTTCCTTGTGGCAGGAGGCATCATCTTGTGTCCTGGTGGTTATTCATAGACTTCATAGCTTGACCATTGGGATCATCTAGTTGGACCTCTGTCTAACATAGGCCGAAATAGAGACTGTCCCACTTATAAAGGGCCACTGCCCTGAGAACAAGGATTCTGGGTCTCCACCTGCAAGCTCCAGGTCTACAAATGAAGGTTTGACTCTAGCTATTACTCTTGTGAAACTCCCTGGTACATAAACTCCAGTCGAATTGAATAGGCCTCGGTCGGCTACTGTGGCTAGGCCTCGATCACCCTTTCTGTGGGTTTTTTGAATAAACAGCAATTGCTCTTGCTATGGGTTATTAGACCAGATAGCGATGACACTTTCTAGAGGGTGTTTCCATAGGCAGCAATTTTGGTGGGTTAATTGAATAGGCCTCAGTTACTCTTTCTGTCAGTATTTGAGTAGGCAGCAAGCACTCTTTCTGTGGTGGTTTGAACAGGCAGTTATTTGAACCTGTTTTATGGGTCATTTGACTAGGTACTGTGAGCCATGGGAGTTTTCTGATGAATGATATGCATGACAGGACTTACTCGACTAGGGATTGCAACTGCAGAAAGGTTCAAATGCTGCTCCCAGGGCAAAGCAGGATCCATGAGGTGTTTGGGTCACGTAACTGCCTGGGGTGATATGAATGTGTTGTTGTGGCTGAAACTGACCCCTATCAATAGAGGATCCAGAAAGACAATGGGAACCCCAAGGACTGAACAATGATGCGTAACAATGGGAAACTCCAGCAGGCAGAACATGTGAACTCAGTAAGTGTCCTGCTGGAGGACAATGACCAAGAGGTGACCAGAGGCTAGGATAAGAACTGACCTTTTGAGAAACACAGGTAAAGCCCTGCAAATCTACGGACGATTTCTGTGGATCACAGATCTGATGTGAATACAAATTTTGTATCCAAGCAGGGCTCTAGATATAGGTCTGACCTGGGACTGACAGAGAAGGGGCAGAAATTGACTGAAAAGAAACCAAGATGGTTCCTAGAGCAGGATGGTCAAGGGACCCTTGGCTTTAGCTCAGGGGTGGGGAACCTACAGCTCATGGGCCGGGTCCAGCTCGCTGCTTCATTTTATATGGCCCGCAGCAAGTCTCCGCACTGGAACCATAAGCCCGGAGCCTTGGCACCCCCCGCAGGGCTGGAGCCACAAGCACTGGCTCGCCTCGCTGTGGGGAGAAGATAAGGTCGGCTCCAGTTCCTGGAAGCGCCGACATGACCCTGCGTCCCCAAGGAGCAGGGGCAATCAGGGAAACTCCATGCACTGTCCCTGCCCCCAATGCTGGCTCCACAACTCCCATTGGCTGGGAACCACAGCTAATAAGAGCTGTGGGCGCAGCACATGTGAGCATGGGCAGTGTGCCTGCCTTAGCCCTGCTGTGCTGCCAACTGGGAACCAACAGAGGTAAGCACCATCTGGCCGGAGTCCACACCCCAAACCCACTGGCCCAGATTGGAACTCCCTCCTATACCCTAATTCCCTCTCAGATCCCACACCCCAACTCCCTGCCGTAGTCCTGAGCGCCTTCTCACACCCAAACTTCCTCCTGGAGTCTCCACCCTGAACCTCCTCCAAACCCCTTGGCCACAGCCCGGAACCCCTCCTGCACCCCAAACCTTCATCCCCAGGCCATCCCAGAGCCCACACCCCCAGCCAGAGCCCTCACCCCCTCCCACATCTCAATCCCCTGCCCCAGCCCGGAGCACCCTCCCACATCCTGAACCCCTTGTTTTTGGCCCCACTCCAGAGCCTAGGGGAAGCCCTGAGCCTCCCCATCCCTGGCCCCATGGGACTGTGTGTAGTCCACTACTGATTTTTTCTGTGGGTCAATGACCCCGATAGAAAAAAGGTTCCCCACCTCTGCTTTAGCCAATATGGACTATGCCTTAACCTTTGCTTCTTTATTGTATCCTAAAGACTTCCCAAGGTCGCATGCCAGTTGACTAATAAACACGTCTTTGTTTTGAAAAGGCTGCCTGGTGTCACTGCAAATACCTGCTGAGGTTCATTGATCCCTGAAGAGGACAGAAAGTCTCAGAACTGGAGTCTATCTTAGAGCTATGGTGTGAAACAGGAGTGCTAGAGCCCAGAGGCTCAGTCTCAAAGGTGTTGAGGCCACATGGTCTACCCTAAAGGAGGAGTGGGACCCCTTTGAGTTCTGGCACACTGATAGGATTCATCCTTGGGGTATAGCTCTGTGACAGTAGCACTCACCTCGTCTATGATTATTGGAATAGGCAGCAAGGGTTCTACCTTGACTAGGTATCAATTGCCTTTCCCATAGGCTTATTTAAATAGGATATGATCCCCCTTTCTATGGGTTCTTTTTCTAGGCCTCAATCTCCATTTCTAAGGCTATTTATCTAGGCCTCAATCTGCCTTTCTATGGTTATTTGTCTAGGCCTCAATCCCCCTTTCTATGGGTATTTGACGAGGCCTCAATCCGCCTTTCTATGGTTATTTGTCTAGGCCTCAATCCCCCTTTCTATGGGTATTTGACAAGGCCTCAGGTGCTCTTTCTGTTGGTTATTTGACCAGGATGCCTCACCTGTTCTGTGGTTAGTAGAATAGACACCTATTGCCCTTTCTATGGGTTATTTTAAAATAGAATGAAGTCACCTTTTTAACAGTTATTTCAGTTGATGTTGATTGACATTTCTGTCACTTATTTGACTAGGTGTCAGTCCCCCTTTCTATGGTTATTTGAAGAGGAAACAATCTCCCTTCTTTTGGTTATTTGAATCAGAAACCATTGTCTTTTCTATTGTTTATTTGACTACGCACTGATTGCCCTTCCTGTCCACTATTTGAGTAGACAGCGATCAGCCAATGACTAGGTAGCAATGGCCTTTTGAAGAACAGCAATCGCTCTTTGTACTGGTTATTTCAATAGGTTGTCCTCATCATCACCCTTTTTATGGGTTATTTCCATAGGCAGCGATAATGGAATGAGATGTGTTTGCCCTTTCCGTGTGTCATTTGTGTAGGGCGGGATCACCCTTTTTATGGTTATTTGAGTAGGCAGAAATCACCCTTTCCATCAGTTCTTTGGCTAAGGCTACGTACATGCCACAGCTTCGGTGTGTTGCTCACGGGTGTGAATTAGCCAGCCTCCCGAGCGATGTTAGTTACTCTGACCTAAGTGCTAGCTTGGACAACGCTATGTAGGCAGGAGAGTTTCTCATGCCAGTATAGCTACCGCTGCTCATTGGGGGTGGATTAATTAAGTTGATGGGAGAGCTCTCTCCCCTCGACACGAGCAGTACTACAGCTGGATCGGTGCAGCTGTAAGCGCTGTAGTGTACGCAGTGCCCTAAGCGGTGATCACCCTTTCTACGTGTAAGTAGCAATCGTTCTGTGTCATAAGCATAAATCCCAATTCTGAACCTTAGCATCCAAAATGTGGGTGCTTGCATGAACCCTCCAAGCTTAATTACCAGCTTGGATCTGATAGCGCTGCCACCAGCCAGAATTCCCAGTGTCTGGTGTACTCTGGTCTCCCCAAAACCTTCCCTGGGGGACCCCAAGACTCAGATGCCCTGAGTCTACAACAAAGGGAAATAACCCCCTCCCCTTGTCTCCTCTTTATTTCCTCCCCGGCTTCCCACCCTGGGTACACTAGGAGATACCGTTTCAAGTCCTTGAAATGCAAACACAGAGAGATCAAGTTTCTCTCACCCTCACTCAGAGTCCCTGCAAATGCAAGCTGCAACTGTGACACAAAGAGATTTTCCCTCCCCCTGTTTCCTTCCTCCCCACCAATTCCCTGTGAGTTCTAACTAAAAAATCCAACAGGTCTTAAAAAGAAAGCTTTATATAAAAGAAAGAAAAAGACATAAAACTGTTCTCTGTATCAAGGTTGACAAATACAGTTCAATTGCTTAAGAAAATGATAAACAGCCTTATCCAAAAAGATATACATTTAAAACATTCAGCACTACACATGTAAATACAAAAACAATATAAAAACCTATTGTCTTCTACCGTTTGTACTTACACTTGGAAACAGAAGATTAGAAAAGCCTGGAGATAGAAATCACTCTCATAGCCGAGAGCAACAGAGCAGAGACACAGACACAAGACACACACCCAAAAATTCCCTCCCTGAGCTTTGAAAAATCCGGTTTCCTGATTGCTCCTCTGGTCAGGTGTGTGGTTCCCTTTGTTAACCCTTTACAGGCAAAAGAAACATTAACCTTTAGCTATCTGTTTATGACACTGTGTATTAGCTGTTTGACTAGGCAGACATTGACCTCCCTACAAGTTGTTTGAATGGGCAGCTTTCACCCTTTCTGTGGGTTATTTGACCAGGTGTCGATAGCTCTTTCTGTTTGTTATTAGCTTAGGCCTCGATTGCCATTGCCATCAGTCATCTGAATAAGCAGAGTCTGCCCTTTCAATGGTTTAGTTGACTAGGCATCAGTTTCCATTTCTATGCATTATTTCAACAGGCAGCGATCCCCCTCTCTAAGTTATTTGACTAGTCAGCAATAGTCCTTTTAAAGCTATTTGAATATTGTGTGATTGCCTTTTTATAAATTATTCCCATCGTTATTTGACTAAGTGACAAAAGCCCTTTTTGTGAGGTATTTGACTAGGCAGTGATTGCTCTTCCTATGGTTATTTGAATAGGCAGCGATCACGGTTTCTATCAGTTATTTGAAAGGGATCACCCTTTCTGCTGTTTATTTAACCACACTTTGATCGTCCTTTCAGTGAGTTATTTCAATAATCAGCAATCACCCTTTCTATAGGATATTTGAATATGATACACTCAGCTTTTCTATAGGATATTTGACTAGGTGTCAATAGCCCATTTGGTCATTTGACTTGGATGCTATCCAGGGTTGGCTTTCTGAACAGTGGGGCCCGATTCAAATACCTGGTGGCAGTCAGGGGCTTTGGTGGCACTTCGGAGGTGGGGGGGTCTGCTCTGGGTCTTCCACGGCACCGAAGGACCCCCCGCCGCTGAAATGCCACTTAAGATCCGGAGCAGACACACACACCCCGCCGCCAAGTGAGTAAAAAAAATTTAAAAAATTAAAAAGACACCTAAGAAGCGGGGTCCGATTCCAGGGAATCGGGGGAATCAGCCTAAAGCCGGCCCTGATGCTATCTCCCTTTCTGTGAGTTATTTGAATATGATGCTATGGCCCTTTCTGTAGGTTATTTAAATATGATGCTGTGGTCCTTTCTGTAAGTTATTTGGCTGGACAGCGATCGCCCTTTGTATGGTTATTTGAATGGGCAGCAATGACTTGATTGGTGTTTTGACTAGGCATTGTTTGGCCTTACTATCAGCTGTTTGATTCCGAAGAGATTACTCTTTCAGTGGGTTATTTGCCTGCGCCTTGCCAGCTCTTTCTCTGGGTTAATTGACTAGACACCTATGGCCTTTTCTATGGCTTTCCTGAAGAGGCAGAAATCACCCTGCTGCAGCCACATATATCAGCTATTTGACTATCCCCATTTCCAGCCTAGGCAGCGTCCGCCCTTCCCATTGGCTGTTTGAATAGGAAATGACTGTCTTTTCTAGAGTGTGCCTACAGTGCAGCTGGAAGCAAGCCTCCCAGCCCGGGCAGAGAGACATGTGCTAGCGGGGCTCAAGCTGGGCACTGAAAACAGTTGTGTGGATGTTGCAGCTCAGGCAGAGACTCAGGTTAGCCACCTCAGCTCACGCCTACTCAGCCCCCTAGGCTTGAGCTTGGGTGGCTAGTCTGAGTCTTCACCAGAGCTGCAGCATCCACACTGCTAGTTTTAATGGGCTAGCTCGAGCCCTGCTAGCATGAGTCTGTCTGCCTAAGCCAGGAGCCTTGTTCCCAGTGGTTGTGTAGACGTACCCTATACATTACTTGATCAGGCAGGGAGTACTTTCCTGTGCTGATTTATGTGGCTTATTTCTCTAGGTAGCAACTGTCTTTTTTTTGTGATAGTGAGAATAGCTCAGTGGTTTGAGCATTGGCCTATTCAGCCCAGGGTTGTGAGGTCAGTCCTTGAGGTGGCCACTTAGGGATCTGTGGCAAAATCAGCAGTTGGTCCTACTGTGAAGGCAGGGGGCTGGACTTGATGACCTTTCAAGGTCCCTTCCAGCTCTAGGAGATAGGATAGGTCTGTTAATTTAATAGGAAGGGCTCACCCTTTCTATGTGCTATTTCAATAAGCAGTGATTACTCTTTCTATGGGTTATTTGACAAGGAAGCCTTTGCCCTTACTCTGGGTTATTTGACCAGGAAGTGGCCACCCTTTCTCTCAGCTGTTTGAATCAGCTGGGATCACCCTTTCTGTCATGTAAGTGATTAGGCCTTGAGCAGCCTTCCTGTGGGGTATTTCCATAATCAGCAATCACCCTTCATACTGGTTATTTGAATAGGCAGCAATTCCCTTTGCTCTTGTTTATTAGAAGAGGGAGGGATTGTCCCTTCCATATGCCATTGGAGTAAGCAGGGATAGGCCTTTCCAGGGGTTGTTTGACAAGGCAGCCGTAGCCCTTTCTGAGGGTTACTTACATAGCTAGAAATCCTCCTTTCTATTGGTTATTTGACTAAGCATTGTGTACCCTTTCCATGGGAAGTTTAAATAAGTATTTGTTGCCATTCTAGGAAGACATTACCTTTCTGTTGATTAGAATTGGAAGCAATGGCCCTTTGAGATTATTAGACTAGATCGTGATCATCCTTTCTGTGGTGGGTTATTTGACTAGGCAGTGCTAGCTCTTTGTGTGAATTATTTTCCTCGTCAGTGCTCGCTCTAGGCAGACATTGCCTTTTTATTGGTGACCAGAATAGGAAGCAAACAGCCATTTAATCTTAGAGTAGGCTGAGCTCACCCTTTCTGTGGGTTATTTGACTACGGAGCTATCGCCCTTTCTGTAGGCTGGTGGACAAGGCAGCGATCACCCTGTGTCTCTTGGGGGAATAGCAGCACTCTCCCTTTCCATGGGTTTTCTGACCAGGCAGTATTGAAGAGGAGCCACCGGAGAGTATTGGTTGGAACACCAGGCGAGGAGCTTTGGGAGAGAGAGTTGAGCTTCACGGCTGGAGGCAGGTTGTCCTGCAACCTGGCTGAAGGTGACAGGAAGGGACTCTAAATTAGCTCATTCCTGGGCTGACTTGTAATGATCAGTCAGAGTTTGAGAAGTCTGCAGTGGAACTGTGGTGACTGGGTTTTCCCACAGTGGCCTTCAAAGAGCACCTACTGTACATACCAGAGGACAGGGCCCTTGGAATAAGGGAGCTGAGGTAAAATTTCCAAGTGCAAAGCTTAGTGAGGGTGGCAGCTACCTGAGCGGCGGGGTGTAGGACACCCCAGGCAGTAACGGATCTGTTTGCCCTGTCGGTGGGTTATTTCAAGAGACGGCAATCAACAAGTTCTTGCAAATTTTTGAATTGTGAAGTTGTTCCCAGTTTATGGGGTTTCAAACTGGGGCAAAAATAAAAATTTTGTTCACGACATATTTCTTTGACATTTTGAATTTTTGTTTTTGCCACTGAGTGCAATAAAATGTTTTTTCTACTTTCTTCTTTCTCTTCCCTCTCCCACCTTTTTTCACTGTAATTTTCTCAACATTTTGATACATTACACAGTGAGAAGAGAAAAATGAAAAAAGAGAAACGAATACGGGGGAGCGGGGAGAAACTTAGGAAAAATTATCCCCCGGGTATTTGGTTTTGGAAAACAGAAATTAAACAAAAAAAAATCATTTCATATTGTTTCTAAGTTTTCCACTGAAAAATCAAAAACTATCCCTGAAAATAATATTTTACACCATTTTCAACTTCATCTCATTTTTGATGAGAAACATTTTCAGACAAAAAAATTCCACCCAGCTGCAATGCTTTGCTCTGCCTCACCCAGTTGAGGAGGGAATTCTGTCCCTGCTCAGGGATTCTGCAGGCTGTTTAAGACACACCATACAGAGGAGTAATAGCACTTCCCTATTTCATTCCATAGGTATGAAGCACCCCATTAAGGTTCTGCAGAACTCTCTAGGCTTCATCTCTGCACTATTGATAGGACTGTTCCCTAAGGACCAAGAAAGACAATGGGAGTTGGAGAGTTTAGCCCCTCACAGGATCGAGCCCTTACTGATAGCAGAGAGAGGTCTAACATGATCCAATGGATGGAAGTTGAAACTAGACAAATTCAGTCTGAAGATACGGTGTAAAATGTTAACACTGAGGGGAATTACCCATTGGAACAACTTACTAGGGGTCATGGTGGATTCTCCATCACTGGCCAGTTTTAAATCAAGACTGGCTGGTTTTCTGAAAGCTCTGCTCTAGTTCAAGCAGGAATTAATTCAGGGCAGGTCTCTGTCCTGTGCTATGCAGGGGTCAGACTAGATCAGTGGTTTTCAAACTGCGGGTCGTGACCCAGAACTGGGTTGGGGAACGTCAGGCACTGGGTCGCGGTGGCTCTGGTCAGCACTGCCACCTGGGCTGTTAAAAGTCCCGTCGGCAGTGCTGCCTGGCTAAGGTAGGCTGGTCCCTACCTGTTCTGACTTCGTGCTGCGCCCCGGAAGCAGCCAGTAGCAGCTCTGGCTCCTAGGTGGGGGGCCACGGGCTCCACGCACTGCCCCTGACTCAAGCACCTGCTCCACATTCCCACTGGCCAGTTCCTGGCCAGTAGGAGCTGGGGGGCGGTGCCTGCAAGTAAGAGCCACGCGGAGCCGCTTGCGCACTTCTGCCTAGGTCCAGACCTGCTGCTGGCCACTTCCGGGGCACAGCGCAGTCCACGGCGCCAGGACATGCAGGAAGCCTGCCTCTGCACCCCGACTGCACCACTGACCAGGAGCCACCTGAGGTAAGCCCATGCCCCAACCGTGCACCTCAATCCCCTGCCCCAGCCCTGAGATCCCAGAAACCCAGAGCCCCCTCCTGCACCCCAAACCCCTCATCCCCAGCCCCATCCCAGAGCCCACACCCTAATCCCAGAGCCCTCACCCCCACACCCCAATCCCCTGCCCCAGCCCTGAGCCCCCTCCTACAGCCTGAACCCCTCATCCCCAGCTCCGTTGGGTCGCAGGCATCAACAATTTTCTTCAACTGGATCACCAGAAAAAAAGTTTGAAAGCCACTGGCCTAGATGATCACAGTGCTCCCTCTAGCCGTCACATCTCTGAACCTGTGGATGAACCCCTGGCCTCACTGGAGTCAGTGGATGGTGGCCGTTTTGCAAGGAGAAGGAGCCCTGCAGCCTGGCACACAGAGATGACTTTTGCCCTGCATGGTTGAGAAAAGCCCGTTCCTTCGCAGGCTGCAGTCAGTGGTGGCCGGCCCGGAGTTGCATTTTGAGTTACATACGTGTTCTCTGTGAGCAGCAGCTCTGATCTGGTGCACACTGGGCACTGGCCAAGGCCATGTGGTCTGAGGCTCATAGACTCCTGCTCGTTGGGCTGCTGGCTAGCCCAGTATTCAGCCAGTTTCCCCACTTGCAGTCTGTGGGGATAATGGACTGGAATCCCACAACCCGGTGGGCATGCTCCCAGGGAAGCCAGGCTGTGCACCACCCAGGCTGTTTATACCTCCTGGCTGGGTCAGTTCCCAGCACACAGCCGACTCATAATGCAACCATCAATGCCTTTTGCTTCTGTTTAGATTGCTGAGGAAACAAAGTCCCACTGTCGCCACTGCCAAGCCAATTATCAGAAAGCTCTCATGGCCGACACGTGGAGGCCTGAGCTTGGGAGAGCTGGGTTATAGTCCAGGCTAAATCTGTGGTCTCTCAGCAGGCTGTGCTGTGCCTTAATTTCCTTGTCTGTGCAGCATGCAGGAAGGCAGAGATCAGGGCACTAACATGGCCTCACAGCCCAGCCTGCCTATCTAATCCCCAGTAAGAGCCCAGCAGGCATGTCTAGGCTCCGAAGGTACCGTGGGGCGTGTGGAGACAGCTGGCCCTAGGGACTGGTGGCTTGCTAAAATCCTGTGAAATTGAGCCTCCCCAGCACAGAGCTCACAGCAGCGTCTGGCCAGAGAGCTCTGCTTTCTGTCAGGGCCGTGTTGATGTGGGAACGCCTGGAACGGGCGCAGGGAAATCTGGTCTCCACATGTTGACTTGCAGGAGGGGCGAGAGCACTCTCCACCCGCAGAGACATGAGCAATAAAGCTCTGACTCACTTTGATCCCTGCACCCTGGCCTCCTCTGGCTGGAGACGGCTCTGGTGCCAGGGGAGAAGCCCCCCCAGGAGTGCTGTGAGGACAATCAGGCCCACAATTTGTAATGTGGGCTCAACTCAAGTTGTCTCAGGCTGGGCACCAAAAGTGGAGGTGCCTGAAATCAGCAGCCTCTCTTCAGCCTTTGGGTCTAAATCTTCCTCGTTCTCAATCTGCTCCTGCCGGAGCCTGAGGGGCTGGTCCCCGCCCCAGATACTGGGCTCTCCAGGCCCTGCCTGGCTCACTCTGGAGATGAAGCAGGCTGCCCCCGCTCCCTGCAGCCAGGCTGCTGGGGTTCCGTATTGATGTGTGGTTTGTCCAGCCTTGGTTCAGATGTCCCACCCAATGGGGCTCCCAGCCCTTCTCTAGGATGTTCCGCCTGCTCCCCAGTGGCAACGTTCCTCTCCGCAAGCTGCCCCAGCCCCCTTACTGACCTCAGCAGGAGCTCCCAAAGTCTTTCATTTGGCTGTGGCCAGCACGAGGCCAGGTGGGAGCAGCTCTCATTGCAGGGCTTCCAGGGGTCCCTTGCTAAGCCTGCATTGGGGGACATGCTTGGAGGTGGGCTGTGGGCAGTGTGGCCCTTGGCCAGGGCAGAAGCTCCTCAGAGCATCAGAGAAATGGCCACCTCATCAGTTGGGAGGGTTCTGCTGCCACTACCAGGAATGCAGGGCTGGGGGTCTCACTGCCTGGCACTACCCTCGGCCAATGGCTGGCAGGAAGTGGAGTCTGCATGGGCTTGCCACAGGAAGGGTTGGCTCTGAGACCGTCTCCCTTGGAGATAAGCTTGGACAGCTCATGTTCCACAGATTGCTGGCAAATGGGGCACTTCTGAAGTGGAGCAGAGCAGGGCTTGGAATGGCATTGCCGATGTGCCGGGCTTGCCTGGCTGCAGCAGGGGCCCGATGCCCCAGGGCCTGCAGGGCAGATGGGATGGAGCTCACACGCACAGGCTGCTGCACTCACTCCCATCTCCGTGTGTTTTCTCTTGCTAGGTGGCTATGGGCTGCCCTACAGCACTGGAAAGCTGCCTTACGGTGAGAGGTCTTTCATTCTCAGCCCTCCCAGGATGAGGTCAGGGCCATGTGGTCACAAGGGTTCAGTGACTTCCCCCTTCTAACCCTAAATGCGGCTTCCCAGCAGAGACGAGGGATGAGTCCATAACGTTGGATGACTCCATAGCCGTTCCAAACCTCAGAGGGGTCCATGCCAACACCCATCCGGGATGGCTGATGGGAGGAATCTCCTAGGGGCTGAGACCTGTGGCCAGCCAGGCTGTGAGCTGGCACCAAATCCCTGAGCAGCTGATGTCGAGAGAGGCCTGGCGAGCTCATAGAGAGGATTGCACAGGGCTGCAGGCGGTTCGGGAGCTGCTCAGACATCCCACCTGAGCCCTGCTCTTCCCCCAGCTCAGGGAAAGCTCTGCCTTTCGAGTGCCAACTGCCTGCCTGCTCACACAACCTGGCCTCCCACCTTGGGAGGGTCTCAGGATGCACAGCGCCAGACACGCTGAGCAGAGAGCACTGGGGCTGCTCACGGTCATGCTGACAAGCTCCTAGCCTGGAAACGGGGGTGCTGAGCACTGCTCTCCCAGCACAAGGCAGCTTTTAACCCTCGGGCACCTGCTTCCCATCCTCCTGGCTGCCCGAGTGACCCCTGGGGCTGTGAACAGCTGGGACCAGGGCAGCACTGGGGAGGGTGAAGATGGCTCAGAGCTGCCTTTTCTCTGCCCTGCTGTGGGCCTGCAATGAGCCAGCCCAAGGGCTCCACGAGAAGGGCAGGTTTTGTTTATTGCGTCCTTTGTTACCTGAGACCTGAGTGCAAGTCTCCCGGCCTGGAGGCCCACGCACCCTCCTGCTTTCCCCGCGGAGCAGCGGCCTCCCTGGGCCGACTAGCCGGGGAGGAAGAATGCTGACAACTGTGAACATCTCCCAGTTGGAGGCTGGCCCGAACTGGAGCTGTCTCCCTGGATTCCTGGCATCCCAGCAGTGCAGGGCTGTAAGCCAGATGTGCTGAGGCCCCAGCCTCGCTCCCTCTGGCGGCTCGGAGAGCTGAGTGCTGGCCCTTCCTGAGGACATGCCTCACGCCGCAGCCAGCCTCACTCAAAGATGTTTGGATTGGCACCTCTGGAAATCTGGCTTCCACCTAGCAGGACTCTGCCACATCCCCAGGCTGCGGCAGGCCCAGCCCTCTGGCTGCCCAGCTCCTGTCACAGCTACTTGGGTTGATGGGAGGGACTAACAGAGTCCTCTGCTTTTTGTGGTTGCAGGGTACGGACCAGGTGGGCTAGGTGCTGGTGCTGCGGGAAAGGCAGGATACCCCACAGGGACAGGTGCGCTGCTTGGCCTCTTCCCAGGGAGCCGAGGGGGCAGCTGCCTAGAGCCTCCCGTGCTCCTTGGCACAGGAATGGGGCCTTGAGCCACTTGGGCCCTGCCACTGCCCAGCCAGCCTTCCTCCCAGTCTGCTCAGGCTGTGGCTGCTCTGTGGGGACGGGCATGGGGCTGGCTCTGGGGGAGGGGGGAAAGGGGCATGAGGCTGGCTTCAGGGACAGTGGGAGAGGGGCTGGCTCTGGGGAAGTGGGGGGCTAACTCTAGGGGAGGGGTAGTTGTTGGGGCAGGGAAGAAGGGCTGGCTAGGGGGAGGGTGCATGGGGCTGGCTCTGGGGGGTGGGGGAGGTGCATGGCGGTGGAGTTCCTCTCGGTGGGGAGAAGAACCATCCTGGAGCCAGGCGTCCGGGCAGTGGTTGACTCTGAGCCTCTTCATCGGGGAAAGGCCAGGTTGCTGCAGGGCCAGCGCCTGCACAGACACTAGGGCAAGTTCCCCTCGCATCACAGGGGACCCAAGAGGGTCTCTCTAGCTCAGTATGGGGTGGCCGGGGGTGGGGGTGGCCGAGGGGGTCTGGGGACAGCTATTCTGCTGGCATGTGATGAAGTCCAGATCCCTGAACGTTTCCTTGTTTGTGTCTCCAGGAGTTGGAGCTCAGGTAGCAGCAGCTAAAGCAGCAGCTAAATATGGTGAGTTGCCTGAGATGATCATGGGCATGAGCCAAGATGCTAGAGAGTGGCACTGCAGGGCCTGCCCCACCAAAGTGGTGTGTTTGGCAGAAGCCAGGTGTGTAACAGGCTCCCTTGGGAAGGCAGGATGGAGATGGATGGATAAACCTGCTCCTTGCAGACCCTGGCTCCATCCCTGGGCAGCAGCACCAGGGACCCCTGTTCCCGTTCAGCCTGCAAAGGAGCCACGGCAGCTGCAAACTCCAGCCCTGGGGTGCCATTGTGGGCTAGAGCGCATGTGAGCAGGAGGCAGGGAGCGATGAGGCATTGGGCCCAGCCTACCTGGGGGGTTTCCGGAGAGCCGAGGCAAAAGCCTGAGACCTCCACACTGACCTGCCAACCACAGCTCTGGGGTGAGCCCCTCAGACTGTCCCTGCACCACTCAGTACAGCCTGGTAGAGCCATTGTTGTGAGCCATGGAACTGCAGACCAGGTGGGGCCTGCAGCTCAGAATGTGGGACAGTGGGGAAAACCTAGGAATGTGGAGCTGGGGTGCCCCAGGGCAGGGTAAAGGTCCCACTGGGAGACCAGTGAACCAAGATGGAGACCCAGGAGAGGGATCCCCTGAAGGCCAGGCACTGGTGTCCCATTGGGGGACACCCAGGAGCAGAGCACGGGAGCGACTTCCCCTGCCACCTGGAGGGGATGGGCATCATGTATGTGTTCACATGTCCTGCACCACTCTGGCCGGGGTGGGGGCATGTGGGCTGCTCTCTCCCAGGCCTCTCGGGCAGTAGCACGCCATTGTGGGGTTAGAATCAGCAACGATACAGGGCAACAGGGACTAATGGGCCCAGCAGAGCAGTCAGCACCTCAGTCTGGGCATACTCCACCTGCGAGGCCAGGCCTCGCGTCTGGCTGGGAGAGCGTGTTGCAGTCAGTGCCCCGTGAATTACATAACGACTGGTGCATGGGGCAACACGGCGAAGCCAGTGAGAACGTTTCCTGCGAGCCCTGCCTAGCTGGGAGGTCTGGCCACACTGTGCCATTTCACAGCAGGCAGGGGCACCGGCAGGGCTGCCTGGTGAGAGGGGCCTCTCTGGGACGCTGCGGGGAGCTTGCTGCTCCGTTCACTCCAGAGTGGGCCCTGACTTTGTCACCCTGACCACTGATTCTCCCAGGGTTTGGGCCATTCTGCACTCTCTGCACCAGAATGCCAATGCTCGTCTGGCTCCTGTGCTCTCTGCAGGTGCTGGCGTCGTGCCTGGTGCTGCTGGCATCCCCGGAGTCGGAGGTCTTGGAGGCCTGGTGCCCGGAGTTGGGGGCCTCCCTGGAGTTGCAGGTGTCCCTGGGGTTGCAGGTAGATGTGCTTGACTAGCCCAGCTGATGGGCCTGTGGGGCTACGTTCCCCATCTCAGAGCCCTGACTCTTCCCTTGTGATCCAGGAGCTGGAAGTAGCAGCAGCAAAAGCAGCAGCGTATGATGAGTGGGCTCTGATTGTTCCCTGCAGGCCCTATCATAAGCATAAATCCCAAGTCTGAACCTTAACATCCAAAATGTGGGTGCCTAGCATAAATCCTCTAAGCTTAATTACCAGCTTAGATCTGATAGCACTGCCACCAGACAGGAATTACAGTGTTTGGCTCACTCTGGTCTCCCCAAAACCTTCCCTGGGGGACCCCAAGATTCAGATGCCCTGAGTCTACAACAAAGGGAAATAACCCCCTCCCCTTGTCTCCTCTTTTTCCCCTCCCCGGCTTCTCCTCCCTGGATGGCCCTAGGGGATACCATTTCAAGTCCTTGAAACACAAACCCAGAGAGATTAAGTGTCTCTCCCCCTCACCCAGAGGCTATGCAGATTCAAACCTAGTCAGTAAATACACACAAAGAGATTTCCCCCTCCCTTTGTTCCTTAGCTACCAGAGAAAACTCAACAGGTTTTAAAAAGAAGCTTCTGTATAAAAGAAAGAAAAGACATAAAACTGTTCTCGTATCAAGGATGACAATATACAGGGTCAATTGCTTAAAAGAAAAATGATAAACAGCCTTATTCAAAAAGAGATACAATTTAAAACATTCCGCAATACACACTGTAATACAAAAACAATATAAAACCTATTGTCTTTCTACCTTTTGTACTTACACTTGGAAACGAGATTATGAAAGAGCTTGGAGATAGAAAGTCACTCCAATAGCGAGAATGCAAGCAAGAACAAAAACAGACAACACACACCAAAAAATTCCCTCCCTGAGCTTTGAAAAATCCGGTTTCCTGATTGGTCCTCTGGTTAGGTGTTTGGTTCCCTTTGTTAACCCTTTACAGGCAAAAGAAACATTAACCCTTAGCTATCTGTTTATGACAGGCCCACTGGAACGAGCAGCTCCTAAGGGCTGACTTGGGCAGTCGCTGTCTGGGAGGTGCTGGATCTCCCTTGTGGCATGCCTGGCACAGAGTCTCTGATGAATCAGCACCACAGGGCAAACAGCTGAGCTGTGAGATAAACAGATTGATGGTGCACCTTTCACCTTTTCACTTGTCCTGAGCCCACAATCCATCTCCCCAGGATGGACCCACCTTTTGGAGCAGTTTCAGAGGATAAAGGATGCCACGGTCCAGGGTAGGCAGGACTCAGCCCTGCCCCAGGGACAGTTCTTCTGTGTCCTGATTTAAAGCTGGGTTACCCAGCCCTGCAGGGCGAGAGGGGGAATGTTATCCCCTGCCTGCAGAGGGGGATTTCAGCAGCCTGATGGGATATTCTGCACTTGTTTCCTGCACTAGAAGGGCCTCTGATATCAGACTTTAAAGCCATGACGTTTCACAGTTCTTTTCTTCCTGTCAGAAGGGTTTTATGGCTCCCTCTGAGACCTGCACAGCTGAGCTCATGGGAACCCAGGCTATGGCTACTAGACAGCTTACAGCAGTGCTGCTGTGCCACTGTAGGGCTGCTAGTGCAGTGGGAGAGTGCTCCCATCACCTTAATTACTCCAGCTCCTGCGAGCAGCAGTAGCTACGTCAGCGGGAGAAGCTCTCTGGGGTCTGGGGAGGTCTGTGCATTCACACTAGTGTCACTCCAAGCAGATCTGCACTAGCGGAGCATTGATGGGCAGGAGGGCAGCTTGTCCGGGTGGATTCCATTCTGCTAGCTGTGTGTTGTAATGTGTTTCCCCAGGAGCTCTCAGCTCCGCGAAAGCAGTTGCATTCTCTTGGAAGCTGGGCTGTGTGTGCAATCTTTGCTTTCGAAAACGCTGCTCCCAGACAGTGTCATGTGTGAGTGTGTGAGCAATGGTGAATGTGCGTGCGACACGGCTCTGTTTCCCCTCCAACACTCAGCTAAGAGGCACCCCCTGATTTCAGTGGGGGTATACACATCAGATTCATTTCCACAGCAACGCTGGGCGCCGGCTGTGACTGGGTTCAGTAGGGTCCTTCACACGGAGCACCCGCAAGCTGTGGCATCAGTGCAGTGCACTAGTGTGTGTGTGCGCAAGGGGCCCCTGCTCCTCACTCCCCAACCAGCTCCATTGATGCTCGGTCTGTCAGCCACAGGACGGGCAGGCACATAAGGGTTTGAATGCACCACCTCTGAGTGCAGGCAATATTGCTGACTCGCCTTATAAACGCAAAGGCTAGCGCAGGTTCTCCTACCGTATCACCAGTGTCACTGCCCTGGAGGGACCCGCTGTGCAAAGTGTAACCAGGACAATCAGGTCCATGCTGCAGGATATGCCTGCTGTGTTCTATGTATATGTATTGTCAGGTTTCTGAGATTTCCTCTCCTTCCTTTATCCCCAGGAGTTGAAAGCCCAGCGGCAGCGGCAGCAGCAGCAGCAAAAGCAGCCAAGTACGGTAAGATGGCCATCTACTCCTTCAGTGCGTGCCGCACCATGAAGGGTCCAGTCCTCCCTTTGTTATGGCCACATAGTTCCCCTTGTCACCCAGACTTGTATTATCATCCCAGAGAATGCTAGGCTTGTTTGACAGAATCTCTTCTCTGTAAGACCATGCTGAATGCCATGCTGCCATTCTTAATACTGTCCTGACTGCATTCCGAATCAGCCTTCCATGACTTTGCCCAGGATTGATGTCTGGCTACCTGGCCTATAGCTACCCAGGTCATCCCACTTGCCCATTTGAATACTGGCGCACACTGGCATTTTTCTAGTCTTCTGGGACTTGCCCAGGTTTGAAGATGTGTTATCAACAGCTCTGGGACCTCCGCGGCCGGCTCTTTTAAACTCTTGGGTGTATGTCATCCAATCTGACAGATTTGTATAACTTTAGCAGTTGCTTTTTAACACCCTCCCTAGTTCCTGCTGGAGAAGATGGTTCACCATCCTGGAGAATGAATCCCTATCCCATCGGACTGACCCTCTCGTATAGGGCTGAGAGGAACGGGCAGGATGGCGCAGGATGTTTACAGTGTGTCTGACATGACGGGAGCGCACAGCAGCAGAATTGCACTGGCCCGGCTGCGCTGGCACTAGAGTTTGCACTGAGTGGGACTGGGTTTCTCTCCTTTAACTCTGCAGGCGCGGCTGGTGTTGGAGGCCTGGTGCCCGGTGTTGGTGTCCCTGGTGTGGTGCCCGGTGTTGGCGGGATCCCTGGTGTTCCTGGTGTGCCGGGCGTGGTGCCCGGTGTCGGCGGTGTCCCAGGAGTTGGAGGTGAAGTTGCATGATTGGCCCTGTCGATGGGCCTGTGGGGTTGTGTTCTCCCCATCTCAGAGCCCTGACTCTCTCTCTACTGTGTCCCAAACAGTTGGAATACCAGCGGGAGCGGCAGCAGCAGCAGCAGCAAAAGCCGCCAAGTACGGTAAGCTGGCTCCCTCCCCCTTCTCCCTCCATGCAGCCTATAGTGATGGGGTGCCCACCTGTCACTCCTGGAACCATGTTGCTCCTGGGGTCTGAGCCAAGAGACCGTCTGTCCCTTTGGGAGCGATCAGCAGAGCCACTGGCATGTCTGGGAAGTACTCACATCCTCCCCGTTGCCCCGGGAGTTTCACCCTGTCCTGCAGCACGTTGGAGAGAGCTCCTGCCTTAGGTCCACTGGTGATGGGGGGCAGGGTGGGCAGCGAGCAAGCTGAGAGCCCAGCTCCGGCTACAAGCCAGGCTCCCTGCAGCCAGCAGAGAGTGTGGGGAAGCCTAGGACAGTGTGATGGCACAGAGCATGTTCCCCTGTCAGTCTGGGCAGGCTGCTGCCCCGTGGCTCAGTTTGGAGGGCTGCGGGCAAAGCTGTTTGGGACGTGCAGGTCAGTGAATTCCCAGAGCCCCTTGCCAGGGCCTGGGTGTCACAGAGTCCCCGGGCGATGCTCTGGAACTGCTCCCCACAAAGCCAGTCAGGACTTTGGGAAGCCTCCTCTCCCTTGCAGCAAACTGTCTTTAGGGCAAGAAGCTCACATGGCTTCACCTCTTGTGTCTGACTTTGGAGCATTCAGCATCCTCTGCCCCTCTGTGCACTTCCCACAGCGAGCCCGCCCCGGCAGTGTCCTGGGGAAGCCAGAGGGTCCTGCACCCCCACCTTGCAGTCAGACGTGACTCTCAGCCAGCCAGTAAGACAGAGGTTTAGTTAGATGACAGCAACACAGTCCAAAATAGGTCTTGCCAGTACAGACAACAGGACCCCCCTTAGTTAGGTCCATCTGGGACCCCAGGGAGGCCATCACCCTGCTGGGAGGCCATAGCCTCCTCGGGGCTCCCCTCCATTTTCCAGACAGCTTCCAAAAACTCCCAAACCCCCTCCAGCCCCTTCTCTCCAGGCTGTGTCTCTTTCCCGGGCCAGGAGGTCACCTGATCTCTCTGTCTCCAACACCTTTAGCATCCCCTTGCAGGGGGGAGGGCCAGGCCATGAGTTGCCAGGAGACAGAGGATCGGCCACGAACTGAGGCCCCCACACAGTATTCAGAGGGAACATTAAAACCAGTCCCACTTCCTCCCTGTGGGGCATGATCTTTTCAGCTCCATCATCAGACTGTATGAATCCACTTCATACATAACAGCCTCAGTTCCCAGTCCATCAAGCACATCCTGCAGCATGCAAGAAGCGAGAGGAGGGCCACCTGGTCCCAGCAATGTAAATTAAAATCCCACACACACACACCTTATCTTAGTCTGAGGCCAAGTTCTGAGGATCTGGGAGTCATGACTCGCCCCCGTTGGCCTCCTGCTTTGTCTGCACTCTGACCTGGCACCATGAAGGTGCCAGTCCCTCTTTTGTTATGGCCACATAGTTGCCTTTGTCTCCCCATCTGTATTCTCCTCACATGCTAAGACCATGCTGAATGCCATGCTGCCATTCTTAATACTGTCCTAGCTGCAATCTGTGTCAACCTTCCATGATTTTACCCAGGATTGATGTCTGGCTACCTGGCCTATAGCTACCCAGGTCGTCCCACTTGCCCATTTGAATACTGGCGCACACTGGCATTTTTCTAGTCTTCTGGGACTTGCCCAAGTTTGAAGATGTGTTATCAACAGCTCTGGGACCTCCGCGGCCGGCTCTTTTAAACTCTTGGGTGTGTGTCATCCAGTCTGACAGATTTGTAAAACTTTAGCAGTTGCTTTTTAACACCCTCCCTAGTTCCTGCTGGAGAAGATGGTTCACCATCCTGGAGAATGAATCCCTATCCCATCGGACTGACCCTCTCGTATAGGGCTGAGAGGAACGGGCAGGATGGCGCAGGATGTTTACAGTGTGTCTGACATGACGGGAGCGCACAGCAGCAGAATTGCACTGGCCCGGCTGCGCTGGCACTAGAGTTTGCACTGAGTGGGACTGGGTTTCTCTCCTTTAACTCTGCAGGCGCGGCTGGTGTTGGAGGCCTGGTGCCCGGTGTTGGTGTCCCTGGTGTGGTGCCCGGTGTTGGCGGGATCCCTGGTGTTCCTGGTGTGCCGGGCGTGGTGCCCGGTGTCGGCGGTGTCCCAGGAGTTGGAGGTGAAGTTGCATGATTGGCCCTGTCGATGGGCCTGTGGGGTTGTGTTCTCCCCATCTCAGAGCCCTGACTCTCTCTCTACTGTGTCCCAAACAGTTGGAATACCAGCGGGAGCGGCAGCAGCAGCAGCAGCAAAAGCCGCCAAGTACGGTAAGCTGGCTCCCTCCCCCTTCTCCCTCCATGCAGCCTATAGTGATGGGGTGCCCACCTGTCACTCCTGGAACCATGTTGCTCCTGGGGTCTGAGCCAAGAGACCGTCTGTCCCTTTGGGAGCGATCAGCAGAGCCACTGGCATGTCTGGGAAGTACTCACATCCTCCCCGTTGCCCCGGGAGTTTCACCCTGTCCTGCAGCACGTTGGAGAGAGCTCCTGCCTTAGGTCCACTGGTGATGGGGGGCAGGGTGGGCAGCGAGCAAGCTGAGAGCCCAGCTCCGGCTACAAGCCAGGCTCCCTGCAGCCAGCAGAGAGTGTGGGGAAGCCTAGGACAGTGTGATGGCACAGAGCATGTTCCCCTGTCAGTCTGGGCAGGCTGCTGCCCCGTGGCTCAGTTTGGAGGGCTGCGGGCAAAGCTGTTTGGGACGTGCAGGTCAGTGAATTCCCAGAGCCCCTTGCCAGGGCCTGGGTGTCACAGAGTCCCCGGGCGATGCTCTGGAACTGCTCCCCACAAAGCCAGTCAGGACTTTGGGAAGCCTCCTCTCCCTTGCAGCAAACTGTCTTTAGGGCAAGAAGCTCACATGGCTTCACCTCTTGTGTCTGACTTTGGAGCATTCAGCATCCTCTGCCCCTCTGTGCACTTCCCACAGCGAGCCCGCCCCGGCAGTGTCCTGGGGAAGCCAGAGGGTCCTGCACCCCCACCTTGCAGTCAGACGTGACTCTCAGCCAGCCAGTAAGACAGAGGTTTAGTTAGATGACAGCAACACAGTCCAAAATAGGTCTTGCCAGTACAGACAACAGGACCCCCCTTAGTTAGGTCCATCTGGGACCCCAGGGAGGCCATCACCCTGCTGGGAGGCCATAGCCTCCTCGGGGCTCCCCTCCATTTTCCAGACAGCTTCCAAAAACTCCCAAACCCCCTCCAGCCCCTTCTCTCCAGGCTGTGTCTCTTTCCCGGGCCAGGAGGTCACCTGATCTCTCTGTCTCCAACACCTTTAGCATCCCCTTGCAGGGGGGAGGGCCAGGCCATGAGTTGCCAGGAGACAGAGGATCGGCCACGAACTGAGGCCCCCACACAGTATTCAGAGGGAACATTAAAACCAGTCCCACTTCCTCCCTGTGGGGCATGATCTTTTCAGCTCCATCATCAGACTGTATGAATCCACTTCATACATAACAGCCTCAGTTCCCAGTCCATCAAGCACATCCTGCAGCATGCAAGAAGCGAGAGGAGGGCCACCTGGTCCCAGCAATGTAAATTAAAATCCCACACACACACACCTTATCTTAGTCTGAGGCCAAGTTCTGAGGATCTGGGAGTCATGACTCGCCCCCGTTGGCCTCCTGCTTTGTCTGCACTCTGACCTGGCACCATGAAGGTGCCAGTCCCTCTTTTGTTATGGCCACATAGTTGCCTTTGTCTCCCCATCTGTATTCTCCTCACATGCTAAGACCATGCTGAATGCCATGCTGCCATTCTTAATACTGTCCTAGCTGCAATCTGTGTCAACCTTCCATGATTTTACCCAGGATCGATGTCTGGCTACCTGGCCTATAGCTACCCAGGTCGTCCCACTTGCCCATTTGAATACTGGCGCACACTGGCATTTTTCTAGTCTTCTGGGACTTGCCCAGGTTTGAAGATGTGTTATCAACAGCTCTGGGACCTCCGCGGCCGGCTCTTTTAAACTCTTGGGTGTGTGTCATCCAGTCTGACAGATTTGTAAAACTTTAGCAGTTGCTTTTTAACACCCTCCCTAGTTCCTGCTGGAGAAGATGGTTCACCATCCTGGAGAATGAATCCCTATCCCATCGGACTGACCCTCTCGTATAGGGCTGAGAGGAACGGGCAGGATGGCACAGGATGTTTACAGTGTGCCTGACATGACAGGAGTGCACAGCAGCAGAATTGCACTGAGTGGGACTGGGTTTCTCTCCTTTAACTCTGCAGGCGCGGCTGGTGTTGGAGGCCTGGTGCCCGGTGTTGGTGTCCCTGGTGTGGTGCCCGGTGTTGGCGGGATCCCTGGTGTTCCTGGTGTGCCGGGCGTGGTGCCCGGTGTCGGCGTTGTCCCAGGAGTTGGAGGTGAAGTTGCATGATTGGCCCTGTCGATGGGCCTGTAGGGTTGTGTTCTCCCCATCTTAGAGTCCTGACTCTCTCTCTACTGTGTCCCAAACAGTTGGAATACCAGCGGGAGCGGCAGCAGCAGCAGCAGCAAAAGCCGCCAAGTACGGTAAGCTGGCTCCCTCCCCCTTCTCCCTCCATGCAGCCCGTAGTGATGGGGTGCCCACCTGTCACTCCTGGAACCATGTCGCTCCTGGGGTCCGAGCCCAGAGACCGTCTGTCCTTTGGGAGCGATCAGCAGAGCCACTGGCATGTCTGGGAAGTACTCACATCCTCCCCGTTCACCCGGGAGCTTCACCCTGTCCTGCGGCATGTGGCAGAGAGTTCCTGCCTTAGGTCCACTGGCGATGGGGGGCAGGGTGGGCAGCGAGCGAGCTGGGAGCCCAGCTCCGGCTACAAGCCAGGCTCCCTGCAGCCAGCAGAGAGTGTGGGGAAGCCTAGGACAGTGTGATGGCACAAAGTGCATTCCCCTGTCAGTCTGGGCAGGCTGCTGCCCCGTGGCTCAGTTTGGAGGGCTGCGGGCAAAGCTGTTTGGGATGTGCAGGTCAGTGAATTCCCAGAGCCCCTTGCCAGGGCCCAGGTGTGACAGATTCCTCAGGGTGAAACCTGGATCTGGGATATTGCTGAGCCCTCTGTCTCACCAACCTGGACTCCCTGTGACACTGTGACAAGCTGCAAATCTCTCCAGGTACTGCACTTACACAGACACCCATGGGCAGGGACACACCCAGCTGAGTTACTTGAATGCTTTTTGCCAGCCACTCACTAACCAACAAGAGGGGCTCACACCAATTCCCGCAGCTCCCAGCCTAGGACCCCAGGGCTGCACTGTTCTGCCCTGGTCAGAAGCCTGACCAGTGTAAGTTCATTACCCAGTCCACCCATCCCTCAGTGCAGAGAGGACACACACCAGCTTTTGTAAACTGAGCTGAGATTTCCCAAGCACTTCAACCAAAACACACTGTTTTAGGTAAAATATAAAAGAGATTTATTAACGACAGACAGAGATATTTAAAGTGATTATAAGTAGTAAGCGTAGAGATCAAAGTTGGTTACCTAAGAAATGAAAATAAAAGTGCAATCTGAGTTCTATAAACTAGATAGGATTTGAATCAAGCATTGTCTCACCCTGATGGTATGGTTCCTTCATACACAGCCTGGGATTCCTCTTTTTCAGCCTGAGACCACCTCCCCTATTCAAAGGCTTTGTTCTCCAGACATGCTTCCAGGTGTTGAGTTGTGAGGGGAGTGAGGCCAAGTGATGACGTCACTTCCCCTCCTTTATAGGTTCTTCCAGCTTGCTGGAAAAATCTTTTGCTATGACCTGAGTCAAAATTTGTCCCTTGTTTACGTGCTCCGTCTGAGAATCTTCATTGTACACAGATCCTGTGATAGCCCTTGGTAGCGTGGATTCCCCTTAATGAGCCTATGACGGGTTTGGTCACAGAGACTCTCCTCAAGACTGTCACTCAGTTAGCTGGGATACACTGAGAACACGCCTCGTGCCAGAAGAGGCCCCCCCTCCACTGCTGTCTTGCTGAGTTGGACACTCTAGTCAGCTCCAGCATAGACCCAGAGGTTGGGCCACACCTGTCTGCAGTTCACTGAAACTGAGATTCACTCAGCCCAGGGGCTTCTTAGTTAACAGGGACTTTCCCAGCACCCACTGTTCAGCCTTTTTGGGAGCCTGAACCCCCTTTTGCTCTGTATAAAGTTTATACAGGGTAAAGTCACATATTGTTCGCCCTCTATAACACTGATGGAGAGATGCACAGCTGTTTGCTCCCCCAGGTATTAATCACTTACTCTGGGTTTATCAATAAACAAAAGTGATTTTATTAAGTATAAAAAGTAGGATTTAAGTTGTTTCAGGTAATAACAGCCAGAACAAAGTTAGTCACCAAGCAAAATAAAACAAAAACACGCAAGTCTAAGCCTAATAGATTAAGAAACTGATTACAGGTAATAGCTCACCCTCAAAGACGGTCCAATAAGCTTCTTTCACAGACTAGACTCCTTCCTAGTCTGTGCCCAATCCTTCTCCTGGTACAATCTTTGTTAGATCCAGCTGACATCTCAGGTGATACGGGGTTTTCTCATGACTGGCAGCCCCCTTTGTCCTGTTCCACCCCCTTTTATAGCTTTGGCACAAGGGAGGAATCTTTTATATCTCTGGGTCCCCACCCTTCCTTCTAAATGGAAAAGCACCAGATTTAAGATGGATTGCAGTTCCAGGTGATATGGTCACATGTCACTGTAAGACCCTGTGTCTCCATTCCCCATGGGCTGACCCACACGTACACAGGAAGGCTTTCAAGTAACTAAGGGCGTTTACAACTGATTCTTTCTGGAGCACCCATGATGGCCTCCACTTAATATGTAAACATCAGTGATACAAGTCTGTATCTTATTCTCCTAACTCTAGATATAGAAATAAGACATGCAAACAAATAGGATGACCTCATTTAGTAGATTATAAGCTTTCTAATGACACCATACAGGGGGTATTTAGTGTAAAGCCTATTCCAGTTATGTCATATTCATAAGCATATTTCCATAAAGCATATGGAGTGCAATATGACACCCTCCTCCTTAGACACTCCATGGCAGAGGCAGAACATGTAAAATCCCTGTTCTCCTCTGGGCATCAATTTCTTTGTCTTTTAAGTCCAGGGTTTGCTGGTGGGCGGTGTTTTCTTTGTCAGCCTCCAGCTGCCTGAGTTCATACATAAGGATCTTAGTTCCCAGCCCATCCAAAGCACTCTGCACCATGAAAGCAGGGACAGAAGGGCTATGGGGAATTCCTGGTATAGAGGGAATCCGTGAGGTGCAAGGTTGGCTGAGCTGACTCTGCTGCCCCCAACCGACTCTGCCATCTAGTGCTGGGCGAGGCAGGGGGCGTGTTGGGGGAGAAGAAAGGGGGCTCAGGTGAAGGAGGAGAAGGGTTGTCAGGGAGAGGGGGGTGTTGGAGTGGAGGAGGAAGTATCAGCAAGGGAGGAAAAGGCAGCCAGGGGAAGGGAAGGGCATGTTGGGCTGGAGGAGGGGGTGTCAGATGGGGAAGGAGAGAGGGGGTCAAAGTGAGGGAAAGGAGGGCATCTCCCAGAGCTAGGTTCTGCTACAGATAATTTCCCACTGGCACCTGGTCCCAGACGGATCTATTGCCAGCAATGTAAATTAAAATCCCACACACACACACCCCTTATCTTAGTCTGGGGCCGAGTTCTGAGGATCTGGGAGTCACGACTGACCCCTGTTGGCCGCCTCCTTTTTCTGCACTCTGACCTGGCACCATGAAGGTGCCAGTCCCCACTTTGTTATGGCTACATAGTTGCCTTTGTCTTCCCAACTGTATTCTCCTCACATGCTAAGACCATGCTGAATGCCATGCTGCCATTCTTAATACTGTCCTGACTGCATTCCGAATCAGCCTTCCATGACTTTGCCCAGGATTGATGTCTGGCTATAGCTACCCAGGTCGTCCCACTTGCCCATTTGAATACTGGCGCACACTGGTATTTTTCTAGTCTCCTGGGACTTGCCCAGGTTTGAAGATGTGTTATCAACAGCTCTGGGACCTCCGCGGCCGGCTCTTTTAAACTCTTGGGTGTGTGTCATCCAGTCTGACAGATTTGTAAAACTTTAGCAGTTGCTTTTAACACCCTCCCTAGTTCCTGCTGGAGAAGATTGTTCACCCCCCTAGAGAATGAATCCCTATCCCATCGGACTGACCCTCTCGTATAGGGCTGAGAGGAACGGGCAGGATGGCGCAGGATGTTTACAGTGTGTCTGACATGACGGGAGCGCACAGCAGCAGAATTGCACTGGCCCGGCTGCGCTGGCACTAGAGTTTGCACTGAGTGGGACTGGGTTTCTCTCCTTTAACTCTGCAGGCGCGGCTGGTGTTGGAGGCCTGGTGCCCGGTGTTGGTGTCCCTGGTGTGGTGCCCGGTGTTGGCGGGATCCCTGGTGTTCCTGGTGTGCCGGGCGTGGTGCCCGGTGTCGGCGGTGTCCCAGGAGTTGGAGGTGAAGTTGCATGATTGGCCCTGTCGATGGGCCTGTGGGGTTGTGTTCTCCCCATCTCAGAGCCCTGACTCTCTCTCTACTGTGTCCCAAACAGTTGGAATACCAGCGGGAGCGGCAGCAGCAGCAGCAGCAAAAGCCGCCAAGTACGGTAAGCTGGCTCCCTCCCCCTTCTCCCTCCATGCAGCCTATAGTGATGGGGTGCCCACCTGTCACTCCTGGAACCATGTTGCTCCTGGGGTCTGAGCCAAGAGACCGTCTGTCCCTTTGGGAGCGATCAGCAGAGCCACTGGCATGTCTGGGAAGTACTCACATCCTCCCCGTTGCCCCGGGAGTTTCACCCTGTCCTGCAGCACGTTGGAGAGAGCTCCTGCCTTAGGTCCACTGGTGATGGGGGGCAGGGTGGGCAGCGAGCAAGCTGAGAGCCCAGCTCCGGCTACAAGCCAGGCTCCCTGCAGCCAGCAGAGAGTGTGGGGAAGCCTAGGACAGTGTGATGGCACAGAGCATGTTCCCCTGTCAGTCTGGGCAGGCTGCTGCCCCGTGGCTCAGTTTGGAGGGCTGCAGGCGAAGCTGTTTGGGACGTGCAGGTCAGTGAATTCCCAGAGCCCCTTGCCAGGGCCTGGGACATGATCTTTTCAGTTTGTCAAAGTCAGACTCAGGACTCACAATTTGTTAGACCACTGTTTTATTAGCACAGCCAGATTATGTGAGCACCATGCAAGGCCCACACTACCTCAATTTATACAGATAAGAAGGGAGCAAACTTGACACGATAACAAAGGGAGCAGAGCCGACAAGCTCACTGGAGGCTAGACGTACATAGTTAATTTCCTTACTAACCTTTCATCATTAGCTTAGGTGGACTCATTGTTTATGCCTTAATGTTTCTTTTCCTGACACCTGTATTTTAACATTATTTACTTTAAGTTATAGAATCATAGATTATCAGGGTTGGAAGGGACCTCAAGAGATCGTCTAGTCCAATGCCCTGCTCAAAGCAGGACCAATCCCCAAATCACCCCTTCAAGGATTAAACTTACAGCCCTGGGTTTAGCAGGCCAATGTGCAAACCACTGAGCTATCCCTCTCCCCCTTGCAAGCCTTCAGCATTTCTTTAATCCTTTCTATTTTTACAATATAATTCATTCTACTTTCACAAGCTCCATCATCAGCCTGTGTGAATCTACTTCATACATAACAGCCTCAGTTTCCAGTCCATCAAGTGCACGCTGCAGCATGGAAGAAGGGAAAGAAGGGCCATGGGGAATTCCTGCTGTAGGGGGAATCCATGTGGTGGAATGCTGGCTGAGTTGGCTCCGCTGACCTCAAGCCAGCTCTGCCATCTGGTGCTGGGTGAGGCAGGGAGCGTGCTGGGGGAGAGGAAAGGGAGTGTCAGAGGGGAGGAGCACTCTGGATGAGGGAGAGGAGACGTGTGTCAAGGTGTAGGAGAGGAGGGCTGTCAATTGAAGGAGGGGAGGGATGGTCAGGGGGAGGGGCATGTTGGGGTGGAGGAAGGGGTGTCAGGTAGGGAGATGAGGGGTAGTCAGGGCATGGGAAGGGAGGGCATCTCCCAGAGCTAGGTTCTGCTACAGATAATTTCCCACTGACACCTGGTCCCAGAGGGAACTATCGCCAGCAATGTAAATTAAAGTTCCCTCCTGCACCTTATGTTAGTCTGGGGCCAAGTGCTGAGGAGCTGAGAGTCACGACTGGTCCCTGTTGGCCTCCTGCTTTGTCTTCGCTCTGGCTGGGCACTGTGAAGGAGCCACACCTCTCTGTTAATATCCACATCGTTGTCTTTGTCACCCAGACTTGTATTCTCCTCACAAACAATTCCAGGCTTGTTTGACAGAATCTCTTCTCTGTAAGACCATGCTGAATGCCATGCTGCCATTCTTAATACTGTCCTAGCTGCAATCTGTGTCAGCCTTCCATGACTTTACCCAGGATCGATGTCAGGCTACCTGGCCTATAGCTACCCAGGTCGTCCCACTTGCCCATTTGAATATTGGCGCACACTGGCATTTCTCTAGTCTTCACCCCCCTGGAGAATGAATCCCTATCCCATCGGACTGACCCTCTCGTATAGGGCTGAGAGGAACGGGCAGGATGGCGCAGGATGTTTACAGTGTGTCTGACATGACGGGAGCGCACAGCAGCAGAATTGCACTGGCCCGGCTGAGCAAAAAATAAAGTTTGCACTGAGTGGGACTGAGTTTCTCTCCTTTAACTCTGCAGGCGCAGCTGGAGTTGGAGGCCTGGTGCCCGGTGTTGCCGGTGTCCCTGGCGTGGTGCCCGGTGTTGCCGGTGTCCCTGGCGTGGTGCCTGGTGTTGCCGGTGTCCCTGGTGTGGTGCCTGGTGTCGGCGTTGTCCCAGGAGTTGGAGGTAAAGTTGCATGATTGGCCCTGTCGATGGGGTTGTGTTCTCCCCATCTCAGAGCCCTGACTCTCTCTCTACTGTGTCCCAAACAGCTGTAAGCCCGGCAGCAGCGAAAGCAGCAGCAAAAGCAGCAGCATACGGTGAGTAAGCTCCTCCTCTCTTACTGCTCCGCAACTACGCCCTTTCCCCCAGGGCTCCTCAGTTGCAGGGCAGAGTCTTTTTTGCTGCATCTGTAGCCTCTGGCATCACTGGCATCTGTTAATTCAGACAGGCCATCGTGCAGGAGGGTTGTCAGCATGGAGCGCAGACGGAGGCCAGTCCGTGCTGCGCAGCAGGAGACGAGGGTCCCATGGCACAGGGGATCACCTGCTGGGGAGTGCTCAGCCTGCATTCCCCTTACATGTCTCTGATGCCACCAGGCACAGCCCAGGCCTTCGCAGACCTATCCCCGCTGTAACAGGATGTTAAACTATATTTTACTCTTTGGCCACTAAGTGGAGCCCTGTGTCACTTATCTGGGCAGGTCATAGCTAAAGTTAGACCGAGCTCTTGTAATGAACACATCTCCAGTGTCTCTCTCTCTGAAGGAAGTGCTGTAGCCAATCCATATCTGGTAGTAGGAACCCTGCAATTTTCTCTCTACAACATGGTGTTGAAAGTAAACTAGCGCCAGAGGAGAACGGAAACAAGAGGAAAACAGCAGCAAAGGTTGCAAACAGAAGCAACTAAAACAACAAAGATTGTGGGATCTCGTCAACATGCCACTCTTCTCTGCCCTTCAGAATGGACAGACTGGGAAGCCACATCTTTTCAAGCTTTTGCATTGCTATAAGACTCCATAAGGAAACGGGGGGATATTCTAGTATCAATGTTAATTGATGCTGTGGGAAGCAGACAGAGCATATCTTTAAATCTTTTACCTTTACTGCAGACAGTCACAAAGATGACAAAGAAAGGGTTATAATAACAGGAGATATTCCAGTCTCCTAGAACTGGAAAGGCCCTTGAAAAGTCATTGAGTCCAGCCCCCTACCTTCACTAGCAGAGCTAAGTACTCATTTTTGCCCCAGATCCCTAAGTGGCCCCCTCAAGTATTGAGCTCACAACCCTGGGTTTACTAGGCCAATGCTCAAGCCACTGAGCTATCCCTCCACACATTTGTGGTATACTATATACCTCAGAAAAATGTAGTTTACGAAAGATCATGTTTCCACCACAGAATTCAAGAACCAGGAGAAAATGTTGAATGTTTTATAATAGCTCTGCATGTATTGGCTGACAACTGATTTTGGGAATGCAGAACATGAAAATATCAGAGACAGGCTGGTTATTGAGTCAACAGACAACTACTGCTGCAGGAATGACAATTAAAGACAGATTTAAACCTACTCACAGCTACACAGAGAGCAAAGCAGGCTGAGCTTGTCAAAAAGTAGTGCAAAAGGCAGGAGCAACTTGAAACATCTGCAAGTAACTTAGAAGCTGTAAACAGACACAGCATGAGTTGAAACAGGCACTACCTCAAAAACCCTGAGGCTATGAGGGAGTCCCAGGCAAACTACAAAGCCTTTCAGACAGAATGTACAAAACATGGAAAAATTCATAGCCCTGCAGATGTATATTTAATCAAAGGTGCAAGGTATAGTAAATGCACCTGTAAGTAATATGGACATTTTGTAACTGTTTGCCATATCAAGGCAGTCAGGGAGTTGACTAACATTCCAGACGATCAAGTGCCATTATTAAAACAATCTGTCACATGTGATGACAGCCTGGAGATTGAAATGGAATATTCATGGGGAGACTATTAACTTTAATATTAACTCAGGAGCAGATGTGACCATCATCTCAGAAGGGACCTACAATCCCCTTCTGCCCCTCCCAGAGCTGAAGTCACTGACACAGCTCTGACTAGCCCTGGAGGTATTCCGAACTGCATGGGTCACTTCACCAGTAACACAAGACAAAAGCTGGGCCCTCAGAGTGTGTGTGATCGAAGACCAACAACCTTCTCAGCCACAGCGTGGCAGCCATCATGGGCCTACTGAGAAAGGTGGAAGAACGAAGAGGATTTGATGATATTGGATCTTAGAAAGAGATTCAGTACAAATAAACGTGAGACAATGGTAGATCATGCAGTGTACAGACACTCCTACCAGAGAGACCTTGGAAGAGATGAGCTGCAGACTTATGCAGATTCAGAAGACATTATTACCAGGTCATTGTGGACTATTTTTCCAGGCATATAGAAATAATGTAACTGAAAGACACAACATGTATTATGGAGAAACAGAAATGCACTTTTGCTCACTTTGATATTCCAGAGCGACTAGTGCATGACAATGGACCACAATTCACTGCAGCGGAATTTAAGTCATTCTGAACTAAATATGATGTTGATCATATTACTAGTAGCAGGGTGGCTCTAGGCATTTTGCCGCCCCAAGCACAGCAGGCAGGCTGCCTTCAGGGGCTTGCCTGCGGGAGGTCCCCGGTCCCGCGAATTCGGCGGCAGCCTGTGGGAGGTCCGCCGAAGCCATGGGACCAGCGGACCCTCCGCAGGCATGCCGCCGAAGGCAACCTGCCTGCCGCCCTTGCAGCAACCAGCAGAGCGCCCCCACGGCTTGCCGCCCCTGACTAGTAGTCCACATTACAGACAAGCAAATGGAGAGGCTGAGAGAGCTGTACAGACACCCAAGAAAATCCTAAGGCAGGAAGATCCATTCCTTGGTCTTCTGAGCTACAGATCAACACCAATGTTGGCTACTGGATTTAGTCCAGCACAACTCCTGGTAAGAAGACAACTCAGAACTACTGCTCCAACTTTGGAAAAGAATTGATCTCCAAAGTGGCCAGACATGAAGACGGTAGCCAAATTGGATACAAAGGCAAAAAGAGCTTATGGAAAACTTTTACAACAGAAATCACTCTGGCACCTGCTGGGTCTAGAACCTGGAGACCATGTTTGTGTCAAACAGGATGGAGAAAAAGGATGGACGACTCCAGCTGTTATAAAAAAAGAGAATTCAGCCCCCAGATCATATGTGATTGAGACCAACAGTGGAGAATTCAACATCTAGAAGCGATCAACATCTACATTTTGTTCCTCAGAAAGAACAATCGAGCAAATTCTACAGATGGCAGACGCAGAATAAGAAGACTCAAAGATTCCAAACTGACCAAAGACAGTTGTTGCAGCCAATGGATGGATAGATGACCTAGTTGTTATGTATTCAGGTCATGTAATTAGAAAACCAGTATGATTTAGAGACATTGAACAATCTGATCTGTACTGGTGGGAATGTAGAATTTAAAGGGGGAGATGTAATGAATGCTAAATTGTCCTATACTGATCAGCCACGAGTTAGCGCTAAGTGTAACATCCTTATCTGAGCAGATCATACTAAAGCCAGAGAGTGCATTAAAGGATCTCATGGAAGAAACATCTCTGATGTGTCTCTCCAAGAAGGAAGCTCTGTGGGCAGTCTATATCTGGTACAACAGTCTGATCTGCTAGTAGCAGCCTTGCACCCTACCATGTCCACAGAGTGCGTGACACCTGCCTCTGCCAGAGTGGGGCACATTGAGCACTGGGGCTGGGCACTTCACTGGGGCCTTGCTTCTTATGCATCACATGGGTGAATAGACGGACATGGAAAGGATAGTGGGTGGGTCTGTTTTGGGATGGCTGGATGGCCCCTATTGGAGCTGGACTCCCAGAGCAGGCAGTAAGATGCCTGCCTGGTCATGGGCTGAGAGGATAATGGGGAAACGGATGGCAAACCAGGATCTCCATTCATATCTCTCTAAAGCTAATGGCAGGGCACCCTTTACAGCCTCATCATGGGCCCTCGAGTACAGGGGGATACAATCCTGCTTCCTGTCCTGGCCTCACCACTGAACCTCTCAACAGGGGTTGGACGCGTACCAGGTGTGGCACCCGGAGTTGGAGGTTTGGTGCCTGGTGTTGGTGGAGTCCTGGTGCCCGGCATTGGAGGTAACTATTGCTTTAACTGGGCGATACGACTTGCCACTTGGTCTGGGATCCTCACTGCTGCCGTGATCTGTAATGGCCACTGCAGGGGAAGGCTAAGAGTCCTATGATGCCCCGTTGCAATCTGGAGCATCCCCAAGTGCATCCCCTTTTTCCCTGCTGTGGGAGAGCATGCTGCAGGAACAGTGTTTTTCTGTGATGGGATATGCCCAGGGGTCTGTTGGATTCCATCCCTGGGGAATGCGTCTCCACCTGAGTCTCATTCTCCACACATATCTGTCCCCAGGAGTTGTCAGTCCAGCAGCAGCAGCCAAAGCAGCGGCTAAAGCAGCCAAGTACGGTGAGTTGGCTCTTCCTCCTCGGGCTATCCACAGTGCCCTGCGACTGCTGGCTCCCTGCGAGTCTCTGCAGGAGGGGGTCATGGCCAGAGCTGGGGCTTGGGGTTCCAGAATGCAGCACCCTCCCACTCAGAGAAGTCTGTCCCTCTTGAGAAGGGCTGAGACCACTGCCTGAGCCACATGTGAACAGACCAGAAGTAACGGTACATGCTGAGTGCAATCACCTTGCCAACCCAGCTGAAGCAGATTCCTTTGTGGGGGGGTGGTATGTATTGACCACAATGTATATGTAACCCACACACCTCCTGGACCACTTAGAGAGAAATTAATGAGTCTGTTTTACAGCCTTAGCTAAGGGCCACATGACTTTTAGCTCAGACAGTAGAGGCTCATGCACTAAGCTCCAGAGGCCACAGATTTGATTCCGCTTACCGGCGAACAGGGTCTATCGGTGTTATATATGAGACATGGGCAACTCAGCTCCTCAGATGAGTGCTAGCCCAGGACCCATCGTGATGTCAGCTGGGAAACTCCTCTTCCCTGCACTGAGGGATTGGTGGAGTCTGGAGAGCCCCTTAGGAAATAATGCAGCTAATTCCATCCACCAGTCCCCAAACACACATCCACTATCCATCCACGCGTCCCTAAACAAAACCCCCCACTATCCATCCACGATCCATCCACTCATCCCCAAACAGACCCATCCACTATCCCTCCACCCGTCCCCAAACAGACCCATCCACTATCCATCCACCGGTCCCCAAACAGACCCATCCCCTATCCATCCACCCATCCCAAACAGACCCATCCACTATCCATCCACCCTTCCCCAAACAGACCCATCCACTATCCATCCACCGATCCCCAAACAGACCCATCCACTATCCATCCACCCATCCCAAACAGACCCATCCACTATCCATCCACCGATCCCCAAACAGACCCATCCACTATCCATCCACCCATCCCAAACAGACCCATCCACTATCAATCCACCGATCCCCAAACAGACCCATCCACTATCCCTCCACCCGTCCCCAGACTCATCCACTATCCATCCATCTGTCCCCAAACAGACCCACCCACTATCCGTCCACCTCCATACAGATCTCTCTCTCTTTTAATCAGTTCTTATACTGCACCCAATGTTTTGCAATCTGAGCACCGCTCTCCGTTACAATCCACCTGCATGCTATTTGAAGGCCCCACACTTTCTACCTACCTCAGGCTGTGCCATCTTCCATACCTTTATAGACCCTGCATTCCCAGACCATGGCTGCATTTCACATATCTAACTTTCTGCAGGAGCTGGCGGTGTTGGAGGCCTGGTGCCTGGTGGAATCGGAGGCCTGGTGCCCGGTGGAGTTGGAGGCCTGGTGCCCGGTGGAATCGGAGGCATCCCAGGTGCTGGCAGAGTTGGAGACAATCTCATTCTGTTCCAGTAGCGGATGAGTGTGTTGGACTCCCTGGTACCATACGATAGGGTTGGACAGTGATGTGACTGAGTGCACCCCTGCCCCCTTGCTGGTCTCTCTGAGTGACCCCTCCGCTGAACAAACTCCTGCCCCTGCCTGTCTGGGATGGAGTCCTGCCATTCTCCCACTCTCAGACTGGGATCTGGATACAGCTCCCAGCTCTGCCAGCTGCTCATTGCTGACTGCGGTTCTGGCATGGGCTTGGGACCTGCCCGTAATCAAATGGGAGGTAGTGGAGTTGGCTGTGTCACAGGCAGGCAGCAGTGCCAGGCTGTGCTGGTGTCTGAGCAGCCCAGAGTCAGCGTCCTCCCAGCCCCCCCCCAGGCTCAGAGCCATTGATCCCGCTGGCCCAGCTCCCTGGGCAGCGGCAGCGCTGGTGCCACCATGTTAGCTGAGTCTGCACAGGGATGGATCAGACAGACACAGGCTGCTGTGCCCGCCGAGGGGGCAGGTGCTGGTGCCAACATGTGAGCTGAGCCTGTGTCACGGAGTCCCCAGGCGATGCTCTGGAACTGCTCCCCACTAAGCCAGTCAGGACTTTGGGGAGCTTCCTCTCCCTTGGAGCAGACTTGTTCAGGGCAAGAAGCTCACATGTCTTCACCTCCTGGGACTCTCCTTGGAGCATTCAGCATCCTCTGCCCCTCCGTGCGCTTCCCACAGCGAGCCCGCCCCAGCGGGGTCCTGGGGAAGCCACAGGGTCCTGCACCCCCACTTTTACAGTCAGACGTGACTTCTTAGCCCAGCAAAACAGAGGTTTATTCGTATGACGGAACAGAGTCTAAAACAGAGTTGTAGATCGCGAACCAGACCCCTCCGGCCGGGTCCTTCTGGTGGGCAGTGAGCCAGACCCCTAGGTTTCTGCCTTCACTCCTTGTCCCCAGCAAGCTCCAGACTAACCACCCCTCCAGCCCCTCCTCTCTTGTCAGCCTTTCCCGGGCAGGAGGTCACCTGATCCTTTGTCCTCCAACACCTTCAGTTGGCACCTTTGCCGAGGAGGGCCAGGCCATCAGTTGCTAGGAGACGAGTGCCAGGGCATTTAGGGCAATGGCCCTTTGCTCTGCAGGCCAATCACACACCCCTTATCCCACCACCTAGATACTTAAGACTGCCTAGGACCAACACAGTATTCAGAGCATATTAAGAACCAGTCCCAGTTCGTTCATATCTCACAGGCCTGCCGCAGGGATGGATCAGACAGACACCACGGCTTGCTGTGCCCGCTGAGGGGAGGTGCTGGTGCCAACTGTGGCTGGAGGCTGCGCCAGGGATGGATCAGACAGACACAGGCTGCTGTGCCCCTGAGAGCAGGCTGCGGTCCCTCGATGCCGGTGCAGACACGGGTGGAGAGGAGGCTGCACTGGGTAAGGGGAAGAGCAGGAGGGTTCAAGCAGAGCAGAGCTGCGGCTAGGGCAGTGCCGGCCGTGGTGCCTGGCTCGGGGCAGAGGAGGAGAGTGTGGATGAGCCGGGCTGTTCACCAGGACAGGACTCTGATTCCCTTGCCTTCTCGCCCCCACTCTTTCCCAGGGTCAGTCCCGCAGCCAGCTAAAGGCAGCTGCCAAAGCAGCCAAGTAGCTGTGAGTGGGGCTTCCCCCAGCCCTTCCCCCTCAGCCCGACCTCCTGTTCCCTCCAAGCCCTCCCTCAGTCCCGACCTCCCTCTTATCCTCCAGCCCCCCCTTCACAGCCCCAACCCTCCCCTCCCTCGCCCCCTACCCTCCTCACTTCCCTCCAGCCCTCCCACTCCAGCCCCAACCCTCCCCCTTCCCTCTAGCCCTCCTGCTCCGCCCTGACCTTCCCCCTTCTCTCCAGCCCTCCCCTTCCAGCCCTGACCCTCCCCCTTTCCTTCCAGCCCTCCACCTGGCTGCCCATCACCACCCCCCATCCCCATGCGGAGTGAGTGCGAGGAATGCAAAGGGCTACGCCCAGAAATGCTCACACTGAGCCCATACGGGCACCTCGTGTCCCCTTCCACCCCACCCTGCACTTCTGGCCTTAACCCCCATCCCTCTCCACAGGTGCTGGCGTCGCACCTGGAGTCGGCGGGGTGCCAGGCTTAGTGCCTGGGGCCGGCAGGCTGCCAGTCGTAACGCCGGGGGCTGCCGGGCTGCCAGTCGTAACGCCGGGGGCTGCCGGGGTGCCAGTCTTTGTGCCCGGTGCAGGAAGAGTGCCAGTTCCGGGCATTATACCTGGAGCAGGTAAGTGCATATCCTGTCACTCAGTGGTGCTGGTTCCCACAGACTCCTCCCACAGCACAATGGGATGCCCCTCGGAGGCTATCTCCTGGGCACTGGGGCAGCTCTGTCATCGAAGCACCAGGAGGGTTGGGCCCTGCTGTGAGCAGTAGCAGGTGGCTCTGCATGTGAAGGGCAGAACAGTCACCCATGCGCCATCTGTCCCTTGAAGCCAAGTAAGGCGGGTTGGCAAGGGGGGGGCACCGGGCGCCATGTGGCTCCTGACTCTAACTGCAATGCTCTTCTCACCCTGCAGGGATTCCCCAGCTGGGCGTGCAGCCAGGCGCCAAGCCTCCAAAGTACGGTAGGCACCTCCCCACCTTGGCCCAGCCAATGGCTCTTCTCTGCCCTCCATCAACTGTGGCCCATCCTGCCCACTCTTCCCCTCTGCCCTCTGGCGGGAGGGCTGAGGAGCTGTCCTGTCGCTCAGCGCAGACACCCAGAGCCAGCCACCTGTCTCTCCAGACTGACAGCGACTTCCGGTCAGAGCCGCCAACATCCATCCTGGGGACCCTGTCTCTGCCCCTCTCCTGCCCTGCACTGCCCCTCTAGGGAGCTAGGGCCTCCAGAGCCTAGGCTGGATCCAGCAAAGGCAGCTTCCCCATAGCCACTGCTCCTGCGCTGTTCCACACCCCTCTTCTATTGAGGGGAACAGGGCGGACATAACGTGAGAACGGCCATAGAGGGTCAGACCAAAGATCCATCTAGCTCAATATCCTGTCTTCCGACAGCAGCCAATGCCACGTGCTTCAAAGGGAATGAACAGAGCAGGGCAATTTACTAAGTGATCCATCCCCTGTCATCCATTCAAAGCATCTGGACTGGCCAGTGACTGATGGAGCCTTTGCTTGGCAGGCCACAGCACTGGAGCTGGGCTGCGGGGGGTCAGCCAGCACTAGAGGCTCGTAGGGCCTGGTTCCTCCCCACATGGCAGTGTGTGCCCGTGTTCCCCCCAGAGCAGCCAGACCTGCACACATCTCTCCAGGGCCTGGTGCAGTGCTTCGGTTAGCATGGACAGCCCTGCACGCGCATGTGTGCTGAGCGTGTGCATGCTGTACACATGTGCGTGTATACCTGGGGGTGTGCATGCGTACATGTGAGTCTGCGTGGTGCACAGCTTCACATCAATGTCCCAGGGCCTTCTCATGCACACTACCCAGAGCACCTGTCCTGCTCCATGCCTGGCCCTGTGGGGAGGAGGTTGCTGGGTCAGTTCCTAGAGCTCCTGGCCTCAGGGCTGGGTGGCCCCTGCTAGGAGCAGGGAGTAGCAAGGGATGGTCTCCCCCAGATGGCAGGTTGCATGGCTACGGAGTGCCGGAGCAGGATGCCAGTCCTGGGGAATGTCACCCGCCTTGGTCCCAAGGGAAGGGGGCCCCGGCCCCGCTGCCCCTTGGTCCCATCCAAAGCAGCCCCCAAACCGTGGCAATGAAGGGATGTTCCTTTCTTAGCATCTCAGAGCCAGGAGACTCCACTGCCGCCCTGAGGGCCCCCATCCATCGAGCTCTCAGCACCTTGGGCCCCCCATACTGTCATGGATCCATGAGCCAAAGGCTTGTGCCCACTTGGGGCCTTCCCCACCCCCCCCGTCACCCAGCGGGGGGATGCTAAGGTTTGCTGAATGCTGAGGGTGTGAATTTCCCACCTGTTCTGTGCCACAGTGTTTCTGTATCCACAGGCTAGTGGCAAACCTCTCAAGCCATGTAACTTGCCCAGCCCCACTGAGTTCAGCCTCTCCCAGCAGGAAACACTACAGGGAGCAGGGCAGGAGCGCTGGCTGTAGGGAGCGCCTGGCTCCGAGCAGGGGGTGCTGTAGGGGCAGGCTCGCTGGTGAGAGTGCAGTGTTAGCGTCTCTGGGGAGTTACTCGGGGAGCCTTTGCCCTGCAGGTTCTGGGCCGGGCACCTGTCCCGTAGTTTGAGGGCCATCCCTTGGCCACTGGAACGTTACGTTGACGCAGGTGGTGACTGCACTGGACACCTGAGGGCAAGGCAGTAGAAATGTTCAGTTGAGAGAGAAATCCAGGTGGTGCTCAGAAAAATGGTGTGTCCCTAAAATGGCCCATGAAATACAGTCTTGTCCTGTATTTCCCGTGTGCTTTCCCCTTACTACCATCCAACAAAGGTAGGCAGCCTATGCCACTGTGACGATGTGGTTCTGGCGGGACCCAACTGAGAGTGCCAAATCAGGACCAATTGCTCAAACAGGGCAGTCACAGCCCAAGGCTGGGGTTTTTCCACCTCTAAGGCAAACCAAACCAGCCAGACAAAGATGACTTTGGTCTCACCCCACTGGCTAACCACAAGTCACACAAGCAATTTCCTTAGACACTCCAGTCTCCCAGTATCACCACCAGTCCCACACGTCCTGGGGATGAATGGTTATGAAAACCAACACCCCAGTAAAAGAAAAAGGTTCTCTCAATCCCAAAGGACCAAGCCCCAGACCCAGGTCAATATACACATCAGATCTTACCCACAAATCACGCTGTTGCCAATCCTTTAGAATCTAAAATCTAAAGGTTTATTCATAAAAGGAAAAAGATAGAGATGAGAGCTAGAATTGGTTAAATGGAATCAATTACATACAGTAATGGCAAAGTTCTTAGTTCAGGCTTGTAGCAGTGATGGAGTAAACTGCAGGTTCAAATCAAGTCTCTGGAGAACATCCCCGGCTGGGATGGGTCCTTCAGTCCTTTGTGCAGAGCTTCAGTTTGTAGCAAAGTCCCTCCAGAGGTAAGAAGCAGGATTGAAGACAAAATGGAGATGAGGCCTCCGCCTTATATAGGCTTTTCCAGGTGTAAGGACACTTCTTTGTTCCTACTGTGGAAAGTTACAGCAAAATGGAGTCTGCAGTCACATGGGCCAGTTTCTGCACACCCTGCTGAGTCACAAGGCGTATCCGCCTCCTCTCAATGGGTCAATTGTGTAGCTAATGGTCCTTAATGGGCCATCAAGCAGGCTAAGCTGAGCTGACGCCAACTTCTCTGGGATCTTTCCCAGTAACACAGCACAAGTTTGAAATACAGACAGTATACAGCCAATATTCATAACTTCAACTACAAAAATGATACAGACATACAGACAGCATAATCATAACCAGTAACCCGTAACCTGGTCTTAGACACCTTATATGACCCCCTTTACATAGGATTTGGTGCCACTACAGAACCTTGGTTGCAACCCATGTTCTATATGGGTCCAGTTTATATCAATAACGTCACAGCCACGTCTGCAGCCACGGCAATAAACGAGGACCTGGGTTCTCCCTGGCCCAGCTATCAGCTCACACCAGGCCAGCGCCTCTCACCAGGCCATGGGGCGCAGCTTGATCTGGGCTGCCTGCACTTAAGGCCCTCTGGGGGGATTGTCACTGGGGATTGTCACTGGGCCTCATGTCAGTCTGGGGGCTGTGAGCCCAGCCCTGCCTTGTCATGCTGCTTTGTATTCTGGCTCTGTCCATGGATCTGGGGGTCCCAGTCCCTGGTTGCCCACCTGGCTGGTCCAGGCAGCTTTCCCCATCAGAGGCTGCAGGGTGATGGTATGGGCCCCGAGCAGCCACCTCTCCCTGCTCATCCCCTCAGTACCCGGGCATGGTGGCCATGCTGGTGCAGCCAGGCACGAGCCTCCCCAGCACACGCCCTCCCCTGTGCAGCTGGCTGTGAAGCGTGGACACAGGAGGGGCAGCCCAGCCGAGGGGAGCTGTAATTAGATGAGGGAAACGTTCTCTCTGTGCCCAGCTGGGCTGTGGCTGGACTGCAGGGAGCCCCCGGCTGCTTAGGCTGACCCCCCCATCTCAATGTGGCGCAGTCCTGTGAGGAGCCTGTTTCCAGACGCTGGCATCTCTTGGTGCAGAGGAGCCCGGGGGAGGGAGGGTCCTGGGGAGAGGGACCTGGGCCTGTGGGATGAACCTCACTGGAGCGGCACCAGCTGACACCAGCAGCAGTTGCCAGTGCCCAGTTCCTCTGCCCAGTCCCCAAAGCCCTTGGCCTCAGCTGATCAGCCAGCTGTGCCTTGCCGCTTGCAGCAGGGGGGACACCAGGAGCAGCATCTCTAGACTTAGGGCTTCCCATCAGGCGTCAGTGTAAGAAACAGGGCAGGAGCGCTGGCTGGGGGGGGCCTCCCACTACCCCAGCCCAGCCTCTCCCAGCACAGGGTGCTGCAGGGAGTGGGGCAGGAGCGCTGGCTGCGGGGGGCCTCCCACTACCCCAGCCCAGCCTCTCCCAGCACAGGGCGCTACGGGGAGTGGGGCAGGAGCTTTGGCTGTGGGGGGCCTCCCACTACCCCAGCCCAGCCACTCCCAGCACAGGGTGCTACGGGGAGTGGGGCCCAAACAGGACCATACTCCATCATAAACCATCATCCCATCCCACTCCCAAACAGACCCCATCACTATCCTCTCACCACTCCCAAACAGATCCCATGGACACATCCTCATCCAAACAGACTCCATACGTCCATCTTCCCCAAACAGACCATCCACTAATCCATTCCACCGATCCCAACAGACCCATCCACATATCCATCCACCCATCCCAAACAGACCCATCCACTATCAATCACCCGATCCCCAAACAGACCCATTCCACTATCCTCCACCACTCCCCAGACTCATTTCCACTATCCATCCAACTGTTCCCCAAACAGACCCACTCCATATCCGTCCACCTCCATACAGATCTCTTCTCTCTTTATTCAGTTATATACTGCACCCACTGTTTTGCAATCTGATGCACCGCTTCTCCGTTACAATCCAACCTGCACTATTTGAAGGCCCCACACTTTCTACTACCTCAGGCTTGTGCATCTTCCATACCTTTATAGACCCTGCATTCCCCAGACCATGGCTCTTTCAACATATCTAACTTTCCTGCAGGAGCTGGGCGTTTGGAGGCCTGTGCCTGGTTGGAGATCGGAGGCCTTGGTGCCCGTGGTGTAGTGGGCTTGGAGCCCGGGGAATCGGAGGCAATCCAGGTGCTGGCAGAGTTGGAGACCATCTCATTCTGTTCCAGTAGCGATGAGTGTGTGGACTCCCTGTAACCTACGATAGGGTTGGACAGTATGTGACTGAGTGCACCCCTGCCCCTGCTGGGTCAATCTCTGGTGACCCTCCGCATGAACAACTCCTGCCCCTCACTGTCTAGGTGGAGTCCTTCCATCTCCCACTCTCAACTGGGATCTGGATAGCAGCTCCCAGCTCTGCACTGCTCATGCTGACTGCGGGTTCTGGGCATGGGCTTGGGACCTGGCCGTAATCAAATGGAGGTAGTGGAGTGGGTGGCTGTGTCACAGCAGGCAGCAGTCCAGCGGTGCTGGTGTCTGAGCAGCCCAGAGGCTCAGCGTCCTCCCAGCCCCCCCCCAGGCCAGAGCCATTGACTCCCCGCTGGCCCAAGCTCCCTGGGCAGCGGCAGCGCTTGGTGCACACCAATGTTAGCCTGAGTTGCACAGGATGGAATCAAGATCAGACACAGGCTGCTGTGCCGCCGAGGGGGAGGTGCTGGTGCCAACATTGAGCTGAGCCTGTTCACGGAGTCCCCAGGCGATGCTCTGAACGCTCCCACTAAGCCAGTCAGACTTTGGGAGCTTCCCTCCCTTGGAGAGACTTGGTTCAGGTGCAAGTAGCTCACATGTCTTACACCTCCTGGGACTCTCCTTGGGAGCATTCAGCATCCTCTGTGCCCCTCCGTGCGCTATCACAGCGAGCCCGCCCCAGCGAGGTCCGGGAAGCACAGGGTCCTGACGCCCCACTTTTACAGTCAGGACGTGACTTCTTAGGCCAGCAAAACAGAGGTTTATCGAATGACAGGAACCAGAGTGCTAAACAAGCTTGTAGATCAGCGAACAGACCCCTCGGCCGGGTCTTCTGTGGGCAGTGAGCAGACCCCTAGGTCTGCCTTCACTCCTTGTCCCCAGCAAGCTCCAGACTAACCACCCCTCCAGCCCTCCTCTCTTGTCAGCCCTTCCCGGCAGGAGGCACCTGATCCCTTTGTCCTCCAACACCTTCAGTTGGCACCTTTGCCGAGGAGGGCCAGGCCATCAGTTGCTAGGAGACGAGTGCCAGGCATTTAGGGCAATGGCCTTTGCTCTGCAGGCAATCACACACCCCTTATCCGACCACCTAGATACTTAAGACTGCCTAGGACCAACACAGTATTCAGAGCATATTAAGAACAGTCCCAGTCGTCATATCGTCACAGGCCTGCGCAGGGATGGATCCAGACAGACACCAGGCTTGCTGTCCCGCGAGGGGAGGTGCTGGTGCCAACTGTGAGCTGGAGGCTGCGCAGGGATGGATCAGACAGACACAGGCCTGCTGTGCCCCTGAGAGCAGGCTGGGTCCCTCGATGCCGGTGCAGACACGGGTGGAGAGGGAGGCTGCACTGGGTAAGGGGAAGAGCAGGAGGGTTCAGCAAGAGGCAGAGCTGGGCTAGGGGCAGTGCTGCCCGTGGTGCCTGGCTGGGCAGAGGAGAGAGTGTGGATGAGCCGGGCTGTTCACCAGGACAAGGACCTGATCAACCTTGCCTCTCGCCCACTCTTTCCCAGGTCAGTCCCGCAGCAGCTAAGGCAGCTGCCAAAAGCAGCCAAGTACGTGAGTGGGCTTCCACCCTTCAGTCTACACTGAATAAGGCCTCCCCTCAGCCCGACCTCCTGTTCCCCTCCACAGCCACCTCCCTTCCCAGCACACTCCCATTCAGTGTATCACGAATATTACGCGGACAGCGTTCGCGCACTTGAAGTTCGCCATTGGGCGTTAAGGCCAGCCCCAACCTCCCCTCCCTCCCACCCTACCTCCTACTAGTCTTTAATTCACCCGTCCCATCAGCCCTCCCACTCCAGCCCCAACCCTCCCCTTCCCTCTAAGCCCTCCTGCTCCGCCCTGACCTTCCCCCTTCTCTCCAGCCTCCCCTTCCAGCCCTGGACCCTCCCCCTTTCCTTCCAGCCTCCACCTGGCTTGCCCATCACCACCCCCCATCCCCATGCGGGTGAGTGCGAGGAATGCAAAGGGCTACGCCCAGAAGCTCACACTGAGCCCATACGGGCACCTCGTGTCACCTTCCACCCACCTGCACTTCTGGCCTTAACCCCATCCCTCTCTCCACAGGTGCTGTCGTCGCACCTGGAGTCGGCGGGGTGCCAGGCTTAGCTGCCTGGGGCCGGCAGGATGCAGTCGTAACGCGGTGGCTGCCGGGCTGCCAGTCGTAACGCCGGAGGCTGCCGGGGTGCCAATCTTTGTGCCCGGTGCGGAAGAGTGCCAGTTCGGGCATTATACCTGGAGCAGTAAGTGCATATCCTGTCACTCAGTGGGCTAGGTTCCCACAGACTCCTCCCACAGCACAATGCGGATCCCCTCGGGCTATTCTCCTGGCACTGGCGGCAGCGCTGTCATTCGAAGCACCAGGAGGGTTGGGCCCGCTGTGAGCAGTAGCAGGTGGCTCTGCATTGTGAAGGGCAGAACAGTCACCCATAGCGCCATCTGTCCCTTGAAAGCCAAGTAAGCGGGTTGGCAAGGGGGGGGCACGCGGGCGCCAGTGGCTCCTACTCTAAACTGCAATGCTCTTTCTCACCCTGCCAAGGATCCCCAGCTGGGCGTGCAGCAGGCGCAAGCCTCCAAAGTACGGTAGGCACCTCCCCACCTTGTGCCAGCCAATGCTCTTCTCTGCCCTCCATCAACTGTGGCCCATCCTGCCACTCTTCCCTCTGCGCCTCTGGCGGGAGGCTTGACGGTAGTGTCATGTCGCTCAGCGCAGACACCCAAGCCAGCACCTGTCTCCTCCCAGACTGACACCGACTTCCGTCAGAGCCGCCAACACCCATCCTGGGGACCCTGTCTCTGCCCTCTCCTCCCTGCATGCCCTCTAGGGAGCCTAGGGCCTCCCAGAGCCTAGGCGGATCCAGCAAAGCAGCTTCCCCATAGCCACTCTTCCTGCGCTGTTCCACACCCCTATTCTATTGAGGGAACAGGGCGGACATAACGTGAGAACGCCTAAGGTCAGACCAAAGATCCATCCTAGCTCCATATATCCTGTCTTCCGACAGCAGCCAATCACGTGCTTCAAAAAGGAATGAACAGAGCAGGGCCATATTACTAAGTGATCCATCCCCTGTCATCATTCAAAGCATCTGACTGGCAGTGACTGATGGAGCTTTGCTTGGCAGGCCCACAGCACTGGGAGCTGGGCTTGCGGGGGGTCAGCCAGCACTAGCGGCCGTAGCGCTGGTTCCTCCCACGATGGCGCAGTGTTGTGCCCGTGTTTCCACCCAGAGCAGCCAGACTGCACACATCTCTCCAGGCCTTTGGTGCAGTGCTTCGGTTAGCATGGAACAGCCCTGCACGCGCATGTGTGTCCTGAGCGTGTGCATCTGTACACATGTGCGTGTATACCTGGGGGTGTGCATGCGTACATGTGAGTCTGCGTGGTGCCACAGCTTAATACTGTCCCAGGGCTTTCTCCTGCACAACTACCCAAGAGCACCCTGTCCTGCTCCATGCCTGGCCCTGTGGGGGAGGAAGGTTGCCTGGGTCAGTTCCTGTAGAGCTCCTGGCCTCAGGGGCTTGGGTGGCCCCTGCTAGGAGGCAGGGAGTTAGCAAGGGATGGTTCTCCCCCAGATGCAGGTTTGCATGGCTACGGAGTGCCGAGAGTCAGGATGCCAGTCCTGGGGAATGTCACCCGCCCTTGGTCCCAAGGGAAGGGGGCCCCGCCCCGCTGCCCCTTGGTCCCCATCCAGCAGCCCCAACCGTCGGCAATGAAGGGAGTTCCTTTCTAGCATCTCAGCCATGAGCTCCACTGCCGCCCTGAGGCCCCATCCATCAGAGCTCTCGCACCTTGGCCCCCATACTGTCAATGGAATCCATGAGCCAAAGGTTGTTGCCCACTTGGGGCCTTCCCCACCCCCCCCGTCACCCGCGGGGGATGCTAGGTTTGCGAATGCTGAGGGTGTGAATTTCCCACCTTTCTGTGCCCAGTGTTTCTGGTATCACGCAGCTAGTGGCAAACCTCTCAAGCATTAACTTGCCCAGCCCACTGAGTTCAGCTCTCCCGCAGGAAACACATACAGGGCAGGGGGAGCGCTGGCTGTAGGGAGCGCCTGGCTCCGAGCAGAGGGGTGCTGTAGGGCAGGCTTCGCTGGTGAGAGATGCAGGTGTAGCGTCTTGGGGAGTTACTCGGAGCCCTTTGCCTGCAGTTCTGGGCCGGGCACCTGTCGCCGTAGTTGAGGCCACCCTTGGCCACTGGAACGTTCGTTGACGCAGGTGGTGACTGCACTGGGACACCTGAGGGCAGGCAGTTGAAATGTTCATTGAGAGAGAAATCCAGGTGTGCTCAGAAAAATGGTGCGCGTCCTAAATGGCCATGAAAATACAGTCTTGTCCTGTATTTGCCCTGTGCTTTCCCCTTCTACATCACACAAAGGTAGGCAGCTATGCACTGTGACGAATGTGGTTCTGGCGGGACCCAACTGAGAGTGCAAAATCAGGACCAATTGCCTCAAACAGGTGGCAGTCACAGCCAAGGCTGGGGTTTTGTCACCTCTAAGCACAAACTCAGCCAGACAACAGACTTCGTGTTTGCACCCTCTGGCTAACGCAAGCACACAAGCAATTTTCCTTAGACACTCCAGTCTCCCAGTACACCACCAGTCCCACACGTCCTGGGATGATAGTTATGAAAACCAAACACCCCAGTAAAGAAAAGGTTCTCTCGATCCCAAAGACCAAGCCCATACCCAGGTTAATTCATATGTTTATTAGAGAATATTTAAATAAGGATGATCCACGAGTTTGGCATGTCAGTCATTAGTCATGGGGGCAACACACACAGAGTATGGGGGAGTGGTATTTGTTATGGCGTTAGCAATATAAGCTACATACAGTCCTGTAATGCCCCAGTGCGGTGTAACGGTGGGTGGGGTAAGTATAGTAGGGAGCATGAGGGTACATCGCTCATCTTAACTGGTTACACATAGTCATGATTAGAGCTAAGCAGGGCCGGGTCATGGGGACAGGGTGACCCTCACGAGGTGGAAATCCAGATCGGTGGGTTCAGGACTCAGGGGATGGTAGGTTAGTAGGGGGGTTGTTAGGGTTTCCCTCTCCCCCCGTGGCTGGTGCGTTGGAGCCACATCGGCTCACTCTAGTCACTGGCGGTGGCGGTGATGGTTGGTGTAGATGTCCCTGGACCACTGATAGTGTCCGAGACCATCAAACGTTCATGAGTCGCGACAATAGCGACGGCCCAACCCACAGGCCACTAAGTACACGTTCATTACAGGGGTCCCAGGCTGCCTAGCACCCCGACGATCAGGGCGTCGTGTTAACCTCGTAGCCCTTTGCCTGCAGGTGTCCAGTTAAGTACACCCTCAGATCTTACCCACAAATCACGCTGTTGCCAATCCTTTGAATCTTAAAATCTAAGGTTTATTCATGAAAAAGGAAAAAGAATAGAGTGAGAGCTTAGATTGGTTAAATGGAATCATTACACACGAGTATGGCAAAGTCCTTAGTTCGAGGCTTGTAGCAGGGTAATGAAGTATCACTGGCAGGTTTAATCCAGTCTCTGGAGAACATCCCCCGCGGGATGGGTCTCAGTCCTTTGTGCCAGAGTTCAGATTTGTAGCAAAAGTCCCATCCAGACGGATAAAGAAAGCAGTATTGAAGACAAAACGGAGATCAGGCTTCCAGCCTTATATAGCTTTCAGAGTGGAAGGACATCCTTTGTTCCTTACTGTGGAAATGTTACTAGCAAAATGGAGTTTGCAGTCACATGGGCCAGGTTATCTGCTCACTCCAGTGAGTTCAGCAGGGCGTTCCGCCTTCTCTCAATGGTGTCATTGTGTTAGTTGATGGTCCTTAATGGCCACAAGCAGGCTAAAGCAGAGCTTGACACCAGCCTGTCTGGTACTTTTTCCAGTAACACAGAACAAGTTTGTAAATACAGACAATACACAGCCTATTCATAACTTCAAACTACAGAAATGATACAGAACTCCAGACAGCATAACATATAACCAGTAACCCGTAAACTGTTCTTAGAATTATATGACCCCTTTACATAGGATTTGATGCCACTTACGAACCTTGGTTGCAACCCATGTTCTATATGGGTCGTTTATATCAATAACGTCACAGCCACGTCTGCAGCCACGGCAATATAAACGAGGACCTGGGTTTCCTCGGCCCAGCTATCAGCTCACACCAGGCACAGCGCCTCTCACCAGCCATCGGGCGGCACTTGATCTGGGCTGCCTGCACTTAAGGCCCTCTGGGGGGGAATTTTGTCAAACTTGGGATTTGGGTCACTGGGCCTCATGTGCAGTCTGGGGCGGAGCCCGCCCTGCCTTTGTCATGCTGCTTTGTATTCTGGCTCTGTCCATTGGATCCTGGGGGTCCAGTCCTGGTTGCCCACCTGGCTGTTCAGGCCAGCTTCCTCCATCAGAGCTGAGGTGTATGGTATGGGCCGCCGAGCAGCCACCTCTCCCTGGCTCATCCACCTCAGTACCCGGGCATGGTGCCATGCTGGTGCAGCCCAGGCACGAGTCATGCCCCCAGCACACGCCCTCCCTTGTGCAGCTGGCTTGAAGCGTGGACACAGGAGGGGACAAGCCCAGCCGAGGGAGCGTAATTAGAGGAGGGACACGTTCTCTCTGTGCCCAGCTGGGCTGTGGCTGGACTGCAGGAAGCCCCCGGCTGCTTAGGCTGACCCCCATCTCAAATGTGGCGCTAGTCCTGTGAGGAGCCTGTTTCAACGTGGCATCTCTTGGTGCAGAGGAGCCCGGGGAGGAGGGTCCTGGGGAGAGGGACCTGGGCCTGTGGGAATGAAACCTCACTGGAGCGGCACCAGCTGCACCAGCAGCAGTTGCCCAGTGGCCAGTTCCTCTGCCAGTCCCCAAAGCCCTTGGCCTCAGCTGATCAGCAGCTGTGCCTTGCCGCTGCGCAGGGGGACACCGAGAGCAGCCATCTCTAGACTTAGGGCTTCCTCATCAGGCCGTCAGTGTAAGAAACAGGGCAGGAGCGTGGCTGGGTGGGGGCCTCCAACTACCCCAGCCCAGCCTCTCCCAGCACAGGGTGCTGCAGGGAGTGGGGCAAGGAGCGCCTGGCTGCGGGGGGCCTCCCACTACCCCAGCCCAGCCTTCTCCCAGCACAGGGCGCTACGGGGAGTGGGCGAGCTTTGGCTGTGGGGGCCTCCCACTACCCCAGCCAGCACTCCAGCACAGTGCTACGGTGGTGGGGGCAGGGAACGCTGCTGCCGGGGGCCTCCCCGTCACCCCAGCACAGACCACTCAGCACCGGGGCTGCGGCAGTGGAGCAGGAGGCGCTGCTGTGGGGGCCTCGCACGCTACCCCAACCCAGCCATTCCCAGCACAGGGTGCTATGGGGAGAGGGCAGGAGCGCTGCTGCGGGGGCCTCCCACAACCCCAGCCCAGCCACTCCCAGGACAGGGGCTATGGGGAGACGAGCAGAGAGCGCTGGCTGCGGGGGGCCCCCGCTACCCAGCCAGCGCACTCCACCAGCACAGGGTGCTATGGGAGAGGGGCAGGAGCGCTGGCTGCGGGGGACTCCCCGCTACCCCAGCCCAGCACTCCCAGCACAGGGTGCTGCGCGGGGAGTGGGGCAGGACCACTGGCTTGTGGGGGCCTCCCCGCTGACCCCATCCAGCCCTCCCAGCACAGGGTGCCTGGGGCAGTGAGGCAGAAGCACTGGCTGCGGGGGGGCCTCCCCGCTACCCCAGCCCAGCCACTCCCAACACAGGGTGCTATGGGGAGAGGGGCAGGAGCACTGGCTGCGGGGGGCCTCCCCGCTACCCCAGCCCAGGCTCTCCCAGCACAGGGTGCTGCGGGGAGTGGGGCAGGCGTGCTGGCTGGGGGGGGAGGGGGCTTCTGACTATGCCAGTCCAGCCTCTCCCAGCAGGGCTGCTGTGGGGCGAGGTGGCAGGGATGTTGTGACACTGGCGCTGCTGTCAGTTAGTGACTGACTGTGTTTGCTGTTGTAGGGTTCGGTGTTGGGGGCCTGCAGCCAGGTGAGTGAATGGGGCTGGGGGGGTCTCATGCTGTGCCCGCCTGCAGCTATGCCGGGCATTGCCTAGGAAATGTCTTAGCCTCCCTGGGGTGGGATGCTGGTGCCAGTGCTGCCTTCGGCATGGCCCTGCTCTTTAGCTGCTCCCCAGGCAGGGTGCTGGAGAAGCTGGACTGTGCTGTTCTGGCAGGAGGAGTGAACCCAGGTGTGACGAAGTGGGAATGTCTATAATGTTTTCTCTGAATGCTTCATGGGTGCCTCAGTTTCCCCTATGCAGTTCTTAAGTATCTAGGTGATGGGATAAGGGTGTGTGATTGTTGCAGAGCCTTAGAGGGCCAGTGTGATGGTGTCTGCACAGAGAATGGCCGACACCCTGTCTCCTGGCAACTGATGGCCTGGGCCCTCCCCTCCAAAGGTGCCAACTGAAGGTGTTGGAGAACAAAGAGATCAGGTGGCCTCCTGGCCCAGAAAAGAGACAAAGGCCAGAGCAGGGGCTGGAGAATTTCAGTTTGGAGCTGGCTGGGGAAATGGAGGGGGGCCAGATGGGGCTCTGGCCTCCCTGGCCCCAAGATGGACCTGACTGAGGGGTCCGGTTCTCTGTACCTACAAGCTCTGTTTTAGTCCATGTTCCTGTCATCTAATAAACCTTCTGTCTTACTGGCTGGCTGAGAGTCACATCTGACTGCGGAGTGGGGTGCACGGCCCACTGGCTTCCCCAGGAGCCTCGCCTGTGCGGACTCGCTGTGGGAAGCACACGGTGTGGAAGGGGATACTGAATGCTCTGAGGTCAGACTCAGGAAGGTGGAAGCTGTGTAAGCTTCTTGCCCTGGAGACAGTGCGCTCGGAGAGAGGAGGCTCCCCAGAGTCCTGACTGGCTTCCTATGGAGTAGTTCCAGAGCATCGCCCAGTGACTCCATGACACCAGGCAGGCTAGTGCCCTGGACAAGCTGCCAGGACCTATGGGCAATGTGCCCTGGACACCAGGGAACCAAACTGCTCTTCAGCCAGCCATGGCCTGGGAGGGCTTTCTAGGGCACAGGAGCCAGCGGGGCCCCATACAGCCAGATGTCCTGGCCCTGGGTGCCCTGTGGGGATGGGGCCAGGCATTCACAGCCATTGCTGTGATCAGACGAGGACTGGAGCCTGGGGTCTCATCTTCCTGCCCAGCGTGGGGCCAGGGGAGCTGCGGCCCAAGGTGGTGCCAGTCCATGCTCTGGGTCTCCTGTGGCACAGCCTCTGGCGCTGCCAGGCAGCCCCCACCAGGGGAAGCGTGTTACTGTGACCTGCAGGCCCAGAGTATGCTGTGGGGTGCATGGCACAACCCTCCGCAAGCCAGGCCAGTGGCTCGCCCCAGCTTCACACGCTCTCTTTCTGTTCTAGGGGCTGGAGTTCCTGGCTTCGGTTTGTCTCCCATTTACCCAGGTATATTTGTCAGCTCAGTTCCTGTCTCCTAGCAGTCGGGCCTGAACCCGGGCTAGGGCCCCATCCCCCTGCATGGGCCTCTTGGCCACACCTGGGGTCCCAGCATAGCTCCGCTGCATTGTGCTGTGGCCAGGCCAACATTGCCGGGCAGGGCCCGTGCCCAGGGGGCTGTGTCCAATGGCTGGGGCCCAGGAGGGGGGCCTGTGCCCAGGGGGATGGGCCTAGGACTGGGGCCTAGGCCCAGGGGACTGTGCCCGCTGGCTGACTCCTGGTCCATGCCGTATACACTCGGTCTGCCTGGGAGGCTTACTGAGCCCGTGGGGCTGGGGCAGCCCTCGGGGGGTGGTGTGAGGTCCCCTGCGAGAGGCCCCAGTTCAGCACAGCGGTGCCTGAAGGAGGGGGTGAGGTACCGACAGGGCTGGCACTGAGGACTCTGCTTTCTTCCAGGTGGACTCGCTGGCCAGCTGGGATACGGTGGTGAGTGGGTGCCCGTGCCAGGCAGGGCTGGGCTAGGCAGGACTCCCTGATGCCCGGAGAACCAGCCCCTCTCCCTGGGGAAGCCCAGTGTGGCTGGAGGGACCCAGAGCCTCCTATCTTCAGCCCTTAGCTGGGGCAGTTCTCCCAGCTCCCGAGGACGATACCAGGCAGCCGCCAGAGTGCCTGGGATGGGCGTGCGGCCTGTGAGCGCAGAGCCATTCACTCTCCCTGAGGGCTCATTGCAGCACAGTGGTTTCTGCTCAGGTCTCACCTTCTCCGGGGCTGCCCCAGGGTAATGGGGGATGGGGTAAGAGCAGATTCCTTAGGTACAGTATCTGGGCCCTGGGACATGGACCTGAGACAGGTCCCCGCGCCAGCCTGGCCCTGCCCCAGGAGCATGCAGCCCAAACCAGCAGACACAGGCCTTGGCTATATTGGCACTTGACAGCACCGCAACTTTTGTGCTCAGGGGTGTGAACCCCCCCCCCCGTAGCGCTGCAAGATACAGCGCTGTAAAGTGTCAGTGTAATCAGGGTGGCAGCGCTGGGAGCTGCACGCTACACCCGTAAGGGATGTGGTTTACGTGCAGCGCTGGGAGAGCTCTCTCCCAGCGCTGCCGCTCTGACTACACACACTTCAAAGCGCTGCCGCTGCAGCGCTTTGAAATTTCTAGTGTAGCCAAGCCCACAGGCTGGGCCTCTGCTTGCGTTATACATGGGGACCCTGCAGCCCCTTCCCAAAGCCTGGATTCCCCAGCGCTCCGCAGCCATGGGGCCAGATTCCCCAAGGGCCACGTGCACCCATTGGAAACCCAGGCCCAGAGTGAATTGCCCTGGGTGGCAGTGCCAGGGAAGGGAGTCCTCATCTCCTGAGTGCCCATGCAGTGCCTTAGCTCCCAAATCCGCCCTCCTCAGCAGCAGCCCCACAGCAGTCAGGTGGGGTGGCTCCGGCAGGCCCAGACTCCTCTGCTTTGTGGAGGCAGTGGGCCCATCACTAGCACACAGCACTTCCAGTGGGCAAGCCAGGCTCCAGTGCTGGGCTCCCCTACCTGCCGCCTTCTCCCACCTGAGCAAGGGTGCCCTCTGCAGCCAGGAACCCTGCCTTAGCTTGCCTGTGAGGCGGGCCCTGCAGCCAGCCTGGTGCACACAGCGGGGGCGGGCATCTCTCTGTGCATTGCAGCTGCAGCCAGGCCCTGGGGCAAAGGGGGTCGATCACTTTGCTGTGCCGCGTCACTGCTCTGCTGGTCGATAGGGGTCGGTGGCTTCGGGGCGGGGAGCCGCTCTCTGCTGCCTTTGGGAACTGGCATCCTGGATGAGCTGCCAACAGCCCCTGCTGCTCCCACAAAGTGCCCCTTGTGAGAGGTGCTGGGGAGAGGGGGCCCATGAGGCCCACTGCCCCTCCTCAGACTCCCAGGGACTGTGACTGGCTCGGAGAGCGGGGAACCGGTGGCCCATCCTCCCTGCTGCCCACGGATGGGCTGCGCACTCCTTGGGTCTGTGCTGATGGGTTGTTTTCTCTGCCTCTCCACAGGAAAACCTCTCAAGACCTATGGTGGGGCCCTGGGAGCCCTGGGATACATAGGTAGGTGCCCTGCACAGGGACTGTGCCAGACAGGGCAAGGCACACACTGGGGGAGCAGGATGGGAAAGCCCCACTGCCCGTTTGCGCTTGGAAGGAAGAAGCCTCGTGACTCCTCATCCTGGGTTCCCCCGGCCTCGTCACTTCGTGCAGCCTGGTTCTGCTGCACTGGCCACTCCAGGTGCCAGCCGAGGTGCCCATGCTCAGGCTCGGCTGCTGTGCCCACCTGGCCATAGCCTTGGCGCTTGGTTCAGCCTGCCCCACTGCCAGGGCGCAGCCAGGCCACTCCCACATTGGGAGCAGCCTTTGTCTCCCCCCATTGCAGCTGTGCCCACAAGGCGGCATTGGCCCAGTGACAAGCCCTTCATTCATAGCGTGTTGCTGCCTGCCCCGGCCTCACGTTCGCTGCCTCACACAGCAGCACATGCATCAGCCTGGGCCCCCTGCAGCGTTGTGCCTGGCCTGGGCCCCAGCTGGCAGCAGGGGGCCTGCTGGTGGCAGCCTCGCGGAGCACATGCCATGCCTCTGCCCGGGGGGAGCCCAGGGGCTCGGAGTGCTGGGACTGACACCTCCTTTGTCCCCTGCCAGGTGGCCTGGGCTGCGCGCAAGGGAAGTACTGTGGCAGGAAGCGGAAGTAACCCAGCCAGGCTGCTACCATTAACCTCATGAACTCTGGTGCTACTGCATGGTCTAGAATGTAAACCCTGAGTAAAGCAGTGATCCCGCCTCCCTCCCCCGCTCCCCCCGCTGGCCCCCCGGAGGGAACTCCGTGGCCCCTGACGCCCCCTTCACTCTGGCCCGGGGGTCCCCGCCCTCTCTCCAGCGGGAAGCACAGAACAAACTGCGGGAAACAACGATCCCACTGGTGCTAAAGCTCCCTGCGGGGAGAGCCGGGCAGGCCTCCATAGGGCGGGGGCTTCTCTGGGCAAGGCTCCTCCCCAGGGGCCCTGGCGGGGAGGAGATGGGGGCTGGTTTCCAAGAGACCAGCAAGGGGCTGGGCTCCACCTGCCGCCAGCACATGGGCGAATGGCCCATCAACAACGCCCAGCTCCAGCACATCCCAGCTGCTCCCAAGACTCTGTCCAGCTGGCATTGGTGCCACGTGCCAGGGACTGCTTAGCAGCTAGCCAGCCTTGAGCCCCTGCCCTTGTATCTGTCAGCCCCATCCATGCCTGCCCGCCCCAGGGCAGGGTGCCACGGGATGGGGTTCGTGGGCTCCATGCAGGCAGGCAGGGGACTGCCTCCTGCTCAGACACTCATGCCAGTAGGGCCTCGTGGGTGGGTTAAATTCACCCCGAGTTCTTTGCGGCAGGGCCATCTGATTGGCTGACCTGTCCTCGCGCTGGAGGACACGACCCTCCCGGTGCGTGGGGAGGGGCTGGCACTATCAGCAGAGCCAAGTCACTAACGCTGATGGGATTAGCCATGCGCCCGCCCTCACTTAGCAGTACTGTACGGGCAGCCAGCGCCAGCCCAGCCCTGCCGTGTCTCCGAGACCCCGCTGGGACCTGCCCTTCCTCTTGCCCTGGATGCCCGTGTGTTCCTGAGAGCCGTGGGCCAGAAGGAATCGCACCTCTCCATGTTACTCACTTGGTATAGCTCGGGTGGGACATGTTATAAAGAGGGAAAGTAACTGCTTCCAAACGACTAATAAACGATGACTTCTAAACGACTGCCGCCTCCTGCTCCTTCCGCACTGCTTCTCCAGACCCAGAGGTGGGGCTTCACCCCAGCAATCTGCCCCCCACAGGGATCTGGGTCCCCCCCCCCAGGGTTCTGCCCTGCCTCCCAAGGATCCTTACGGCCTCCCACCCCCCGGGGATCCTCACTGTGTCTCTGCCCATCTGGGGATCTGCCCCACCCAATTTGTCACTGCACCTGCCTGGGACGCATCCCATTTCTCCAGCTCCACTGCCTGCCTGCAGCACCTGAGCCCCTGCTGCCTCCTGCTGCAGGTACTTGCCATGTAATGTGCCCATTCCACGTGGAGCCAGCCTGGTGAAAATGTGTGAGGGTGGGGGAGAGCGAGCAAGGGAGGGACAGGGGATGGAGTGAGCAGAGAGTGGGGCCTCAGGGAAGGGAAGGGGCAGGGACCAGGCAAGGGTGTTAGGATTTCTGCAAGCCCGACCCATAGCTGGCATGCATAGTGCTGTGGCCCCAGCGCAGGAGTGCCTGGCCAGACCGTAGAGCAGCGAGACTCCGACTGAGGCTCACGAGCTGCAAACAGCTATTCAATGCTCCTTGCAGTACGTGACTTTAAAATGCTGGGTTATTTCATTATTAACCAGTCTAAGTTAGTAACCAATTGGGGTGTTTTTACTATGTAATTAACCAATTGCAGTTGATAAATAACCCTTGGTCAGTGTTATGGAGTGTGGGGGAGTCCGGGCCCTGCAACCCCCACTTCCTGTGATTCACCGGGACTCTCAGCCAGCCAGTAAAATAGAAGGTTTATTAGACAACAGGAACACAGTCCCAAGCAGGGCTTGTAGGTACAACCAGGACCCCCCAGCCACGTCCCTCGGGGGGGCAAGAATCTTAGACCCCAGACTCAGGTTCCCAGCCTCTTCCCAGCCAGCCCCAAACTCAAACCAAAACCGCCTCCAGCAGGATCTCTCTCCCTCCTTCTCTCCCCCTCTCCCTTTGTCCAGCTTCCCAGCAAAGGTGTCGACTCCCCCCACCCCCTGCCTGGCTCAGATTACAGGCTCAGGTCCTGTCCCTCACCTAAAGTCACCCCCTGCTCTCCCAAACCCCACACCGACAATTCCTACTGCCTCACGGTCAGTCATTCTGCTGTGAGAATAATAGATAGAAAATAATGGTAACTGAGCCAATGGAGTCACACGACAGTGGCTTTTCTGGGCAATGGCGAGTGCTAATTTGGCTCCTGAGCCCCTGAGGTCTGAGTAGCACAGGTGGAGTCATCGATCCCAAAGCCAGAAGGGACCACGGTGATCTCCTGGTGTGACCTCCTGTACAGCACAGGCCAGAGCCCTGCCCCTAGAGCAGGTCTTTTAGAAAACCAGCCCATCTCGAGTGGAAAATTGGTAGGGATGGAGAATCCACCCCAGTCCTTGGTGAATTGTTCCAATGGTCAATTACTCTTAACTGGTAAAAACGTGCATCTCATTTCCAGTCCAAATCTGTCTAGTTCTGGGGGTCTCAAACGTCATTGCACCATGGCCCCCTTCTGACAACAACAATTACTACGCGACCCAAGGAGGGAGGACCAAAGCTTGACCCTGCCGAAGCCCAGCCCCTGGGGGAGCCAACGCCCAAAGGCTTCAGCCCAAGATGGGTGGGGCCAGTAACCTGGGCCCCACCACTCAGGGCTGAAGCCCCAGGTGGTGGGGGTGGAGCTCAGGCTTCGGCCCTGGGCTCCAGCAAGTCTAACACCAGCCCTGGTGACCCCATTAAAATGGGCTCCCAACCCACAGTTTGAGAACCACCTTCCAGCCATTGGATTGTGTTAGACTTTTCTCTGCTAGACTGAAGATCCCACTGCTAAGTATTTGTTCCCCATGAAAACACTTATAGATTATAATCAAGTCATCCCTTAACCTTCTCTGTTAAACTAAACAAGGTTGAGCTCATTAATTCTCCCACTAGAAGGCAGGTTTTCTAATCCCTCAGTCATTCGTTGGCTCTTCTCTGAACCCTCCGCAATTTATCAATGTCTTTCTTGACTTGTGGGCACCGAACTGGACACGGTGTCTGAGCATTGGTTGTATCAGTGCCTAATACAGAGGTAACATAATCTCTTTGCTCCCACTCAAGATTCCCTTGTTTATGCATCCCAGGATCCCATTAGCTCTTTTGGCCACAACATCACATTGGAAGCTCATGGTCGGCTGCGTATCCACCATGACCCCTAAGTCTTTTTCAGAGTCCCTGCTTCCCAGGCTAGAGACCCCAGGCGGTAAGGGTGGCCTGCAGGCTTTGTTCCTAGAGGTGTACATGTGCATTTAGTCCAATGAAAACCAATTGTTGGCTAGTGCCCATGTGATCCAGATCGCTCTGAATCAGTGCCCTATCCTCCTTGTTATTTACCGTCCCCCAAGTGTTGTGTCATCTGCAAACTTTAGTAGTGAGGATTTTAATCCATTTAGTTTGCGTCATATTAATTTTATATCTTGCTAGTTTTTTAGTCAAAATGTCGTCTGGTGCCAAGTCAAATGCTGATGGACGTCTCAGTCTCTACCAACCAAACTTGCAATCTCATCCAAAACAGAAATCAAGTTAGTATGACAGGAGCGATTTTCCATAAAACCATGTTGGTTGGTATTAATTACATCACCCTCCTTTCATTCGTTAGTAACGGAGGCTCCGAGCAGCTGCTCTTTGAGGGGCTTGAGTCAATTCCTGCTGACCAAGCCAAGGGACCTTGTACTGCTGAATGGGAAAACAATGACTGGGCGAGTGAATAGGAGGAGCTCTTGGCAGATGGCCTTAGCCCAGTGCTACTCGGGAGAGTGCCATGTGCCATCTCTCACTCTGACCTGTTCCCTGCATCGGCATCCTGGGAGCTTTTCAATGGCCAGCCACACAACTCCCCAGGGCTCACAGCGCTGAGCTGGCTAACTCCCCAGTAACAAAGGTGCTGCAGGCAGGGTATGCCCTCAGGAACAATGGTGCACACCCTTCTGCCTCCACTGGACTCTCACTGACTGGAGTTCAGGAAGCAATTCTCTTATGATACACAAGAAGGAACAGATCCTGCATACCTCTTTGTTGCTGGGCCAGCCAAGTGTGGCTAATGGGGGTGGAATCCAGCTCCCTCTCCCATCGCTGGGCCGGCCAGAGAGGGCTAATGGGGGAAGAATCCAGCCCCCTCTCCCATCGCTGGGCCAGCCAGAGAGGGCTAATGGGGGAAGAATCCAGCCCCCTCTCCCATCGCTGGGCCGGCCAGAGAGGGCTAATGGGGGAAGAATCCAGCCCCCTCTCCCGTCACTGGGCCGGCCAGAGAGGGCTACTGGGGGAAGAATCCAGCCCCTTCTTCTGTCACTGGGCCGGCCGGGCAGAACTCATGGATGTAAGACCCAACTCCCTCTCTTGTCACTGGGCCAGCTGGCGAGGGCTCATGGGTGTAAGATCCAGTTCCCTCTCCTGTTCCTGGGCTGGGCTGGCCAGGCATGGCTAATGAGATAGAATCCAGCTCCTTCTCCCATTGTTGGGCAGGGCTAATGGGGGTAGAATCCAGCTCTTTCTCCAGTCACTGTCCCGCAGGGCAGGGCTAATGGGGTGGAAACTAGCTCCCTCGCCTGTCACTGGACCGGCTGGGCAGGTAGGTTGCCAATTTTCTAATCTCACAAAATGGAACACCCGAGCCCCATCCCTTCCCCGAGGCTCTGCCCACCCCCACTCACTACATTCCCCTCCCTCAGTGGTTTGCTGTCCCCCACCCTCACTCATTTTCACTGGGCTGGGAGAGGGTCTTGAGGTGCGGGGAGCGGGGGAGGGCTCTAACTGGGGGTGCGGGCTCCAAGTTGGGGCCAGAAATGAGGGGTCAGGGTGCGGGAGAGGACTCTGAGCTGCAGCAGGGGATTGTAGTGTGGGAGGGCATGAGGCCACTGACTGAGGTGTAGGCCCTGGGGTGTGGCTGGGGATGAAGGGTTTGGCATGCAGGAGGGGGCTCTAGGCTTTGGCAGAGGGCTGGGATTCAGGGCGGGTGTGGGGGCTCCATCTGGAGGTGCAGGATCTGGGGTGAGGCCGGGGATGAGGGGTTTGGGTGCAGGAGGAGGCTCCAGGCTGTGGGAGGGGGCTCTGGGCTGGGGCAGGGAGTTGGGATGCAGGTGGGATGAGGACTCCATCTAGGGGTGCAGGCTCTGGGGTGGTACTGGGAATGAGGGGTTTGGGTGCAGGAGGGGGCTCCAGGCTGGCAGAGGGGTTCAGAGTCGGGGACGGGACTCTGGGCTGGGGCAGAGGGTTTGGGTGCAGGAGAGGGCTCTGGGTTGGGTGAGGCTCAGGGCTGGGGCAGAGGGTTTGGGTGCAGGAGGGGGCTCTGGGTTGGGTGGGGCTCAGGGCTGGGGCAGAGGGTTTGGGTGCAGGAGGGGGCTCTGGGTTGGGTGGGGCTCAGGGCTGGGGCAGAGGGTTTGGGTGCAGGAGGTGGCTCCAGGTTGGGTGGGGCTCAGGGCTGGGGCAGAGGGTTAGGGTGCAAGAGTGGGCTCCGGGTTGGGTGGGGCTCAAGGCTGGGGCAGAGGGTTAGGGTGCAGGAGGGGGCTCCGGGTTGGGTGGGGCTCAAGGCTGGGGCAGACAGTTTGGGTGCAGGAGGGGGTCTCGGTGGGGCTCTGGGCTGGGGCAGAGGGTTTGGGTGCAGGAGGGGGCTTCAGGTTGGGTGGGGCTCTGGGTTGGGCTCCGGGCTGGGGCAGAGGATTAGGGTGCAGGAGGGGGCTCTGAGTTGGGTGGGGCTCCGGGCTGGGGCAGAGGGTTTGGGTGCAGGAGGGGGCTCCGGGTTGGGTGGGGCTCTGGGCTGGGGCAGAGGGTTTGGGATGCCAGGAGCGCGGGCTCGGGATGGGTGGGGCTCCGGAGCTGGGGCAGAGGGTTTCGGCGTGAGAGGGGCTATCCGGGATTGGGTGGGGCTCCGCTGTGGGCAGAGGTTTGGCGTTGGCCGAGGGGCTTCCAGGTTTCCAGGTTGGGTGGGGCTCTGAGTTGGGGCAGAGAGTTTGGGTGCAGGAGGGGGCTCTGGGTTGGGTGGGGATCAGGGCTGGGGCAAAGGGTTTGGGTGCAGGAGGGGGTTCCGGGTTGCATGGGGATCAGGGCTGGGGCAGAGGGTTAGGGTGCAGGAGGGGGCTCCGGGTTGGGTGGGGATCAGGGCTGGGGCAGAGGGTTAGGGTGCAGGAGGGGGCTCCGGGTTGGGTGAGGCTCCGGGTTGGGGTAGAGGGTTTGGGTGCAGGAGGGGGCTCCGGGTTGGATGGAGCTCTGGATGGGGGTCCGGGTGGGGCAGAGGGTTGGCTCTCAAGGTTGGGGCGTGGCCTTACCTCGGGTGGCTCCTGGTCAGCAGGGGGACCAGGAGGCTCTGCACGCTACTTTCACCCGCAGGCACTGCCCCTGCAGCTCCCATTGGCTGTGGCTTCCGGCCAATGGGTGTGTGGAGCTGTTGCTCGGGGCAGGAGCAGCACATGGAGCCCCATGGCCTCCCCAACCTTGGAGCTGTACCAGCTGGCCGGCTCCAGGGCGCAGCACGGTGCCGGGACGGTTAGGGTGTAGCCAGGCAGCCCTGCTGGTAAAGGCCTGTGCTGTAAGAATGTAGGTGTCTGTTTATCAATTAGCTACTTATAGGGGTATAAAAGAAAAAATCTGTGTCAGGGCCTCTCTCCCTGGGACAGTCTGAGGCCCTGTTCTTAAGCTAAGGCCTTTGGCTAAGCAGCAGGGGCAGCCATAAACTGGGAAGCGTATGATCACATCCTCACGTCCCAAACCAATCACATCGAAATAAGTTAGTATTGGGCTGTTAGGAAGACGATCCTGTCCTGATAGTGCCCATCACCAGCAGAGAAAGAAACAGATCTTAAGATGGATAAAGAAAACTTAGTTTGAGGGCATCCTGTCTGGCAAGAACTCACTTCTCAATGGTTGTGGTTGTGAAACCCTCATTTCTCTATGTTTTATCTTTATGGCCCCACTTTTCTATTGTTAATCGGTTTGAGTCTCGAATTGTTTCTGTCTGCTGTATAATTAATTTTGCTAGATGTAAGTTAATTAGGGTAGTGGGATATATTTGGTTAGAAAATTACATTACAATGTTAGGACTGGTTAGTTAAATTTCCGTAGAATGACTGGTTAAGGTATAGCTGAGACTATTACTATATAAATTAGGGGCAAATAGGAAGTAAATTGGGATTCAACAATAAGGAAAATGGAACTTGGACTGAAGCTTGCTGGAAGTTCACCCCAATGAACATGGAATTGTTTGCCCCTTTCTGATTTCAGGTATTGTTGCTCTCTGTTTGTGCGAGAAGGACCGGGGAAGTGAGAGTGAAGAAATAAGGTTTCTAACAGGGACTAGCCTGACTGAGTGCCGCAGCACCACCAACCAGACTTTTAACCCCGGAGCCAACAGGGTCCCTTTTTGACCAGGTGTTCGGGTCCAAAACCAGACACCTGGTTACCCTATATGCAGAGCTAATGGGGGTAAAACCCAGCTCCCTCTCCCGTCGCTGGCCCAGCTGGCCAGAACTCATGAGGGTAAGATCCATTTCCCTTTCCCATTGCTGGGCCAACTGAGCCGGACTAATGGGAGATAATCCCACTCCCTCTCTCATTGCAGGGCCGGCCGGGCAGGGCTAATGGGAGATAATCCTGCTCCCTCTCCCGTGGCAGGGCTGGCTGGGCAGGGCTAATGAAAGATAATCCCGCTCCCTCTCCCAGAGGTGATGCGGCGGGGAGGCGTGCAGGGCCAGATTAATGCAGGGGCTTTAGGGGCTGCAGCCCAGGGCCTCAGGCTAAGGGGGCCCTGTGACCTTCCCCTAGTGTTATCTGGAGTGGTGATCCACTAGGTCACTCCAATCCTTGACTCTGGAAGCCAGCCTGTCCCAGCTCGGCTGTGAGATTCCCCACTCCTGGGCTGTCCACGCACAGCCTCTGGCATGTAAGCTACTCTCAGTTACTTGCAACTGAATGATACTGGCAAATACCTCCAGTCCCAGACACAATCCTAGGAACCTCCCTCTTGCAGTGATTATGCCCGCTAGACACTGCAAGCTTATATGAGTTCATCAGTTTAACAAAGAAATTGATATGCAACAGGTTTGTTATCCTAAGGGGAGTCTCTGTCTGTCCCAGTTAAGAGTGGTCAGCCGGCTGCTGAGGGCTTCCCAAGACCCCTCTTTCCTATGCCTAGGGGAAGGGCGGAAAGGAGTCCAGCAAATACCGAAGGCACCATGACACCCCCAGCCAGCAGGGGATTCTCCCAACAAAGATCACCGGCCAGCAGGGGATCCTCCCGGTGACGCTCGGCATCCGTGGAGCGGAAGTGGCTGCAATGGGAGAGAACGCTAAAAATGAGAAAGATGGAGGATCGTGAGAAACAGAGACAGCATGAACTGGAGGGGAAAGAGAGACAGAGGCAGCGTGAAGAGAGACAGAGGCAGTGTGAACTGGAGGAGAAAGAGAGACAGAGGCAGCATGAGCTGGAGCTGGTGAGGCTGAGGAGCAGTGAGCCCCCGGTTGTGGTGAGTGAGGGGGGACCCAGGATTGCGCAGAGCTTTGATAAATGCATCCTGGCCCAGCGTAAGGAGGGGGAGGACATGGATGACTTCCTGGATGCCTTTGAGATGGCCTGTGAGTTGTACCAGGTTGATCCTGTGAACAGGTTCCGGGTTCTCACCCCCTTACTGGACCCCAAAGCCGTGGCATTGTACCACCAACTGGAAGGGGCGGAGAAAGCGGACTACGAACTATTCAAAAAGGTCCTGCTATGTGAGTTTGGGCTGATTCCTGAGATGTACCAGGAAAAGTTCCGGAGTCAGCGTAAAACCCCTGAGGTCTCATATCTGCAACTAGCCGTCCGCATGGAGGGATACGACAGCAAGTGGACAGATGGGGCCCAGACAAAGGAGGACCTGGTTAAACTGATCGTCCTAGAGCAACTGTATGAGCTGTGCCCATCCGACCTGAGGCTGTGGTTGAGGGACCAAAAGCCAGAGAACCCGCGACATGCAGGGTGGCTGGCCGATGAGTTTGTGAAAAGCTCGTCAGGGGGTGGTAGGGAGGAGTCCCAAAGGAACAGGCCCCCCATGATGCAGAGAGAGAGTCACCCTGGGACCTCCCATAGGGGAAACATGGAGAACCCCCTCCCAAGGGAACCATCCAGCATCAGGGCCAACCGACCAGCTCGAGGGGACCAATGGGACATGGGCTGCTATTACTGTGGCCAGACGGACCCAGTGCCCCAGGCTCAAGGACAGACTGAGCAGACTGAACCCACAGAGGGTTGACTGGGTAGAGACCCCCATGGACAAGGAGCAGGGGTCCCAGTAAAGGGGGGCTTACAGCTTATCAGCTGCTCAGGAGAGAGGATGGCCCCAGGCCAACTCCTCTGCAAAGCTGGATGCTCCAGAAACCAGGTTCTCCATTTACAGGGTGGGCACGGGGCTGTCCCTGCGAAGCGAGTGCCTTGTTCCCCTGGAGGTGGATGGGAGGAAAGTCTATGGATACTGCACATGGGCACTGGGGTGACGCTGGCCCAGCCTAAGGTGGTAGCTCCAGATCAGGTGATGCCCAACACCTATCTGACCCTGACAGGCGTGGGCAGGGCCCCATTCAAGGTGCCCATAGTGAGGGTACACTTGAAATGAGGGGCCAAGGAGGGCCCCAAAGAAGTGGGGGTGCATCACCATTTGCCCACTGAGGTGTTAATGGGGGGGACATGGAGAACTGGCCAAGCAAGCCCCAAAGTGCCCTGTGTGACGAAGAGGTAATGTTTTTGATATGTTATTTGGGGAGTATATGAGTGGGGAGTATTAACCTGGGAAGGTTGCAGGGGAGTTTTGCTGGGACTGGCTGCATTGGGGAAGGGAGGATACCTGAGCATGTAACCTGAGAACCCAGGACGGGGGTTGGAGGCCAGGTAACACCTCTGTCCGGGACACTGGACAAAGGACCCAAAGGCTGGGGAAGGAGCCAGGGGAAGGCCAGAAAGGAGATGTCTGAAGGGAGTTTCAGTTTGGAGCTGGCTGGGAAACAAAGAGGGGTGCCCCAACCAACAGGGCTGTGGACTCCCTGGAGCCCCCAGATGGACCTAACTAAAGGGGGTCCTGTTGTCTGTACAGGCAGACCTGTTTTGGACTGTGATTCATCATGAATAGCAGGAAGCCGGGGTGCAGGGCCTGGTCTCCCCCACACTGCATGACAATCGGCTGTGAAGTCCTGTTGGGGGGTGATTGTGTCTCTTTGGGACAGGATCCAGGCCCTGCTCCTGTAATGGCCAGGGAACCAATTGGCTAGGATGGAAATGGTCAGTGAAAATGCGAATGAGCTGGCTGGCAGGGGAAGGGGCTGCTGGGCTCAGGATACCTGCCTACCTGTAACCAGTCCCCTGGGGCTGAGGGGGAGGGAGAGATGCTCTCCGCCCCCTTGCACACCAGAGGGCACGTCTAGACTACGCGCCCTATCGGAGCGTTAAAATCGATTGCTCGGGGATCAAAATATCGCGTCTGGTCTGGACGTGATATCTCGATCCCAGAGCATGCTTAGATCGATTCCGGAACTCCAGCTAGACGACCGGACTTCCGGATTCGACATGGCGAGCCGCGCGGATCGATCCCTCACGGTGAAGACGGGTGAGTAAATCGATTTTAGATATTCGATTTCAGCTACGCTATTCTCGTAGCTGAAATTGCGTATCTAAAATCGATTTAATCTCGTAGTGTAGACCTGGCCAGAGAGGGGGCTCACTCTGGCTCTGAAGCTGTGACCAGAGCAGAGAACTCGCTGCCTGCCCCCACTGGGACAGCAAGGGCAGAGCTGAGCACAGTGGGAGCTGAGACCCCAGCTGAGAGGGGTGACACCCAGGCAGAGCAAGTCAGCTGCCAACCAGGTTTGCCTGGTCCAGACGTGCTGCTGGGAAGTGATTACACAGCAGAGAGGGAGCTGCCAGGGACAGGGCTCAAGGAGACTGTGACCCCTGCCCCAGCAGCTGAATCCCAGACCGAGCTGCAGAGGGATCCCTCCTTGGAGAAGCTAAGGGAACTTGCTGGCCACAGTGCTGCAAACCCCCTTGGGGAAGGCTGCAGGGACAGAGTCCTGCGGAAGGAGGAATTCCTGTACCTGGAATGGGCTCCCCAAGGGGAAGTAGAACTGGGAGGAATTGGGAGGCAGCTGGTGGTGCCCCAGGAATCCACAGGGTTCTTTCCGTTTGAGCTGCTGGATTGGAGGAGAGTGAGGGGACCCCTGGACCTGGAAGGGGAGGATTGGGAGAAGAAGGGGGAAGACCCCCTGGTGGATCTCTTCCCTGAGGTGGGAGCCAATCTCCCCCTCAGGTGTCCCCCATTCAGAGTCCCTGGGAAAGCAGCCCAGTACCTGGAGAGAGAGAGATCAAGGACATGCTGGCTTCAAATGGGATCCAGCCGTTCAACAGCCTACGGGCCTCACCCATGGGGCTGGTCCCCAAGGGAGACAGGATGATCTGATTCTGTGGGAACTATCGGAAGCTTAAAGCCATCGCGGTGTCTGATGCCCACCCCATGCCTAGGCCTGGGGAGATTCTAGACAAGCGGAGGGGAATGGAGAACTTGGCCCTGGCGTACAATGACGCGTGTGTCTTTTTAGCCAGACCTGGGAGGAACACATGTCCCAGGTGAAGAGGGTGTTGGGCTGCCTCAAGGAGGCAGGACTGACAGTAAAAGCCGAAAAGGGCAAGGTGGAGATGATCAGAGACTGGCCCATTCCCCAGAGCAAGAAACAAGTCCAGGCCTTTATCAGGATGGCGGATGCTACCGGAGGTTTGTACCCCACGTTAGCCCCCTAGCTGCCCCCATCCCTGAGCTATGTAAGAGGGGGAAGCCAGGTGAGGTGCTCTGGACCGAGCAGTGCCAGAGGGCTCTCTGCATACTGAAGGAGGCTCTAATCCAGTGACTGGTAAATCCAGACTTTGCCAACCCTTTTGCAGTATTCGCCAACGCCTTAGATGCAGGGCTGGGCATGGTGCTGACGCAAGCCGATGCTGAGGGGGGAAGACACCCCATCGGGTACCTGAGCAAAAAATAGCTGCCCAGGGAGCAGAACTAAGCGGCCTCAGAGAAGAAAGGCCTGGCCATGGTGCCTGCCCTTAAAAAGCTGCAACTGGATCTTTATGGGTGGTGCTTTACTGGGAATCCTCTGTGTTTTGAATCTTATTACCCTGTAAAATTACTTTCCATCCTGATTTTATAGAGGTGCTTCTTTTACTTTTTACTTTATAATACAGTTCTGGTTTTTTAAGTGTCTGATTGGTTTTTAGTGTCCTAAAAACCCAAGAGTCTGGTCTGTGCTCACCTTGTTAACCTATTTGGTTGGTAGATTATTCTCCAGCATCCCCAGGAAAGGGGATGAAGGGGCTTGGGGGGATATTTTAGGAAAACAGGAACTCCAAGTGATCCTTTTCCTGAATCTTTGTCTAACTGTAACTTCAGCGCCCTCGTGGCCAAGATGGAGTCTGCTCTGCAGGCAGCTCTGGCCAAGAGAAGGCGCGCGCATGAATGCAGCAGGAGAAATCCCTTCCACCCCAGGGCACCTGTTCCAAGCCCCCAGAGTGAACACACACACACACAGGAAAGGTACAATGGGGAAGTATTTAATTACAGAGGGATGAGAAGAGAAATACAACAAGAGGAAATATAAGGGGAGCAGTAAAATAAGGCTGCATCCAAGCCAAGGCCCCACAGGCCCAGCGGTAGCACAGTCTGGAAGGGCAGACACTGAGCAATGTGTCTGCACACAGAGTTCAGGAGGCCTGAGCAAAGTTCCAGTCTGGTGGTGAGTCTTGGGTGCTCCTGGTCATCTTCGGTGCCAGTGAACTCTCCCCAGCAAACCCCTCCAGTGCCCTCTCCCGCTGCTCTCTGCAAAGCCACACAGAGTGACCCCCTTCCCACTTAACAAGCTACACCCTCCCTCCTTGATCCCCATGCAGAGTGATCAGCCCCCATACTCCCAGCCCCACACAGCTCTGGGCAGCCGTGATCCTGGGTGCAGCTCCAGCCTGTCCTTCTCAGGCAATTCCCCCCGGCACAGGGCTCCTCCTGGCTCCTGTCCTGGGCTGTCCCCGATCAGGCCTGTCCTGCTCAGGCAGGTTCTCTCTGCTTCCTTTTGCAGGGCCTGCCGACCCCCCTCTCCCTCCCTGGAGCTCCAGTGCCACCCCCTGGAGTTTCCCTCCTTTTTTCTTACTCTCCTCCTCCCCCCTGGGAGAAAGATTTAAAGGGGCCATGCTCTCTGAACCCCAAAGGGGTTCCATAACTTACTTGGTGGTGGCAGCAGTACCCATCCAAGGATAAGGAAGGATGGCACGTTTGGACAAGTCTTTAAGCTAAGTTGGTGGAATATAAGCTTAGGGGTTCTTCCATGCGGGTCCCCGCATCTGTACCCTAGAGTTCAGAGTGGGGAGGGACCTCTGACGCGCTGTCTTTGAAGTTCAGTACTGATCAGTCTTTTAAGTGTCTCTGAATCATGCTGGTTTTCTAATTACATGACATGAACATGTAACCCCTTAGTCAGCGGGCTGCCCATTGGCTGCAAAGACTGCCCGTGCCTGGTTCAGAAGCCTTAAGTCTTCATCTTCTTGTTCTGCATCTGCCAGCTGCAGCGTTTGCTCTGTGGATTGTTCTTTCCCAGGAACATGCTGCCAAAGCTGATGGTTTCAGTTGAACTCTTCACTGTTGGTCTCAATCACATATGATCTGGGGGCTGAATTCTTTTTCTACATGACAGCTGGAGTTGTCCATCTGTTTTCCCCATCCGATTTGATGTGAACACAGTCACCAGGTTCTAGACCTGGCACTTCTCTAACTGACTGAGGTCTGTTGTAAAAATGTTCATAAGCTCTTTTAGCTCTCATCCTATTTGGCTACTCTCTTCACCTCTGGCTACTTTGGAGATAGGTTCTTTTTCAGAGTTGGAACCATAGTTTTGTGTTGTCTTTTCATTAGCTGGTATTGGTATCTGTAACTCAAAGGAGCAAGGAATGGATCTTCCTGCTGTAGGATTTGCTTGTCTGTCTGTTCAGCTCTCTCAGCCTCTCCATTCACTTGAGTTGCTAGTAATATGATCAAAGTCATATTTCATTTGGAATGACTTAAATTCTGCTGCAGTGAACTGTGGCTTGTTGTCCATCACTAGTTGTTCTGGAATACAGAAGTGAGCAAAAGTGCATTTCAGTTTCTCTATAACACATTATTTCTATATACCTGGAAATATAATCTACAATGACCTGGTAATGATGTCCTCTGAATCTGCATAAATCTGCAGCTAGTCTCTTCTAAGGTCTCTCTGATAGGGTGTTTGTACACTGTAAGGTTTAGCATTGTCTCTTAAATTGATCTGTGCTAGATCTCCTTTCAAAAGTCCAATATCATCAAATCCTCCATCAGGTTCTTCCACCTTTCTCACTAGGCTCATCATGGCTGCCACACTGTGGCTGAGAAGGTTGTGAGTCTTTGACCACACACACTCTGAATGCACAGCTTTTACCTTTGTAAGTTGTTTCTGTAGTGAACTGGCCCATGCAGTTCAGACTATCTCCTGGATTAGTCAGAGCTGCGTCACGTGACTTCAGCTCTGGGAGAGGTTGAAGTTAAGTCCCTTCTGAGATGCATGTGACCTCAGTTCCTGAGTCAATTTTAAAGTTATTAGTCTTGCCATGAATATTCAGTTTCACTCTCCAGGCAGGCTCTATGTCATCTCCAGTGATAGATCCCAGAAACAATGGCTCTTGACCATAGGTGCCAACTTTCCCCGGCTCCGGTGGGTGCTCACGGCCCCCTGTCCCTGGCCCTGCCCCTGCCCTGCCCCCATTCCAACCCCTTGCCCAAAGTCTCCACCTCAACTCCACCCCCTCTCTGCCCTATTGGACCCCTTCCCCAAATCCCCGCCCTGGTCCCGCCTCTTCCCCGAGTGTGCCACGTTCCCCCTGCTCCCTCCTCCCTCCCAGTGATTTCCGTGTGAAACAGCTGTTTTGTGCAGCAAGCACTGGGAGCTAGGGGGGAAAAGTAGGCACACAGCGCATCAGGGGAGGAGGCAGAGGCAGGACGGAGGTGAGCTGGAGTGGGGCGGGGAGCTGCTAGTGGGTGCTAAGCATCCACCAATTTTTCCCCATGGGTGCTCCAGCCCCAGAGCACTCACAAAGTCGGCGTCTGTGCTCTTGATCATGTGTAACATAAGTGACCTCCCTGATTGCTTTGGTGCAGCAAACATCTGAAACATGTCTATATTTCATGCATTTATTACACCATGTGCCTCTGGCTGGACATGCATCATCCCTTGGGATATGACTTTTTCCACACCTAGTGGATGTAGTCTGGAATTTGTCCCTCTTAGCCTGGGAGTTCTCTCTCCTGGCATCAGGGGTTTTATGTTAATGACTTTTAACACTCAAGTATCTGTTTACAGTTTTTTTGCTAGTTTCAAGTTGTTCACGTCTGTAAAGCTGTTCTAGGTTTTGCTGTTTCACCGATTCAGAATGTTTTACTCTCTGTATCACTGTGGCTAGGGTTAAATATCTCTTCAACTGTAGCTGCTGTGAAAGGTTTTTATCTCTTAAGCCAATAACCAGCCTGTCTCTGATCTTTTCATGTTTTTGCATTCCCAAATCACAGTTTTCAGCCAATACATCCAGAGCTCTTATAAAACATTCAACTTTTTCCCCTGGTCCTTGAATTGTCTGGTGAAAACTGCATTTTTCTGAGATCTAAGGTATGAATCACACATGGCCAAAACCCCTTCACACTCACCTTTATGACCATCTTCAGTAACGTCGGAGGGTTTAGAGGTATGCTTTGGCTGAGCCACATAGCATTAATTAAGGGAGATACCTGTATATCTCCAGTTTCTTTGTGGAGCTTGGTAGCAATGCACAATTGTGCAAAACAGTGTTTCCAGTCTGTCCATTCTAAAGGTTTGTTGAAGCTAAAGTTCTCTGGGGCACTGAGTGGCATGTTGATGAGATCCTGCAACATTTGTTGATATTCCTTCTGTCTGCCGCTTTGTTGCTGTTTTTCTTCTATTTCTGTTTTTATTTACTCCTGACACCATGTCATGTTGCTGTACTTGATATGGACTGGACACAGGTGTGTTCATTGTAAGATCCGTTAATGCTCTGCCAGGTATGGCTGAGGTTAGTTTAAATAAGGTATGTTACAGATGGTGCTACCTAGTGGCTGACTGGTATCGTACAGTTCCATGACAGCCAGCTGCTGCGTGAGCCCCACACATGGAGCCAGCCCATGCACCCCAAAGCAGCAGCCTGTGGGCACTCTGTGCCACATGCTCCCCCTGCAACTGGAGGAGAAGGGAAAGGAGAGGAAAGGCTGGAAACCTGTCAGGGGCAAGGACCATTCCACATACACACATGCATGGACCAGTTACAGGGGTGGCAAAGCTGAAGAGAAGGGGAACAAATTTGGGCAGGAGACTTCTCTATGAATGGTGGCTGGGAGATTGCTGCTTCAAAAGGGTTAAAACAAACAGCTGAAGAAAGAATAATACAATTAAATTATAAGATTAACAGAATTCATCCAAATCACTGGAAAAAAATATGTTGCTCCAGGAGTAAACTATTGAGCATGGTGAGGAGGGAATTGGTCAAACTTCTCGTCACAGGAGAAACATCACCCTCATTCTGAATGCCAACCCTCCCGTGTGACGTCTGGTGGGTATAATTAAATCTACGCTGTAATGGGCAGACAGTCAGATGAGTGGGGGCATGGTATGTGATAACGCCAACCCATCTATTCCTGAAACAGCTCCTGTAGAAGCCTGCTGAGGAACTGAAAATGCTGTTCCATCACCATCAGAGTAGGATAAAAGCATCTGTAATCCTTGGACAGCTGTAACTTTATGGCAAATACACAGGCAGTAAAGTGTAAAGAAAGCAACTCAGCTCTGGAAGGAAATATTAATCTTCTGCCAGGCTTTGGGTAGGGATGGAAGATTTCTATACCAAGCCAGGAATTTGTGCTTAAGGCACTAGCCTGGGACCCATAGACCTAGAGTCAAGTCCTGAGTATGCTACAGACTCCTTGGATGACCTTTCACAAGCCACCGAGGCCAGATTCACTGATGTTTGGATGCCCAGCTTGATACCCCAAGGTGCTGGGCAGCTAATAATTGAGACACCCAAAAATTAATGGCCATGTTGGAAAATCTGTGGCTAAATTGTCCATAATCTCTCTGTGCTTCAGTTCCCTATCTGCAGAATGGGGATAATACTGGGAGGAGAAAGTCATGAATGTGTGAAGGGCACTCAGATGGGGGCCATACAAGATACAGGAGAGTCAGTGATACACTGGCAAGGGTGTTACTAGATTTGTCTGTTACTTTGGGGTAGGCTCATAATTAGGGTTACTCTTCTGGGGGGGGAGTCTGTAATTCTCTCAATCTACTGCTTGTGTCACTTGTGTTCTTATACAGAGCTCTACGTCTGCAAGTTCCCTCCCAATGGAACTCTCCTGCAGGACCTAGGTTCCCCTGGGCTGATTCTTCCAGCCCCAGAATCAGACAAACACACACACACATTACCAGAGCAGGTCTGAGAGGATCAGGTTAAACAGCTCTCCCAAGCTGACCCCTTATATGTCCCTGGACTCAGTAGGCTGAGTCGAACAGCACCACCAAGCTGTCACCCTCATATGTCATGGGCACCGCACCAGAGTAGAGTACGCCTGAGCAGGCTGGGTTGAGCAGCGCTTTCAATCTGCCACCCTCATATGGCCAAGGTTCAGCAGGTCCCTTTCCCCACTTTCACGTTACAATTGTTCTGGTAGTAACCCACTTGATGAGGAAACCCCACAGGGTTTTTGGTGCTGCGGGGATCTTTAGCTTAGGTACGAAGAGCGTTGCTGCAGAGCGAATGAGGAAGCCAAAAAACACCCACGAGGGGTGGGGAGAGAGAGAAGCAACCAGCTTAATCATGAAAATTATTTATTGCGATGTGATAACCACAAGGGAGGCAAACAAACAAAACAGTTACAATATTAAATCTAACTTAAATTTGATTATAAAAGTCAGGTTTAAAAAACTATAACTGATCCCACAAATCAGGGTCAGAAGGCTACATCTAGGGAGAGAAAGAGCTGGGTTCTCACCACTTCCTGAAGCTTGAATCAACCAAGGGTCCCAGGTGGTGGTGGTAGCTGAGGGTCCGGAGTGCTGGAGACAGGCAGAGCCCCCAGCACAATCAGTCAGGAGAAGGTGAAGTCCCAGTGGAACTGAGGCATCAAAGCACTTGAGCTTGGGTAGGGGTTTTTGCAGGGGAAGAGCAATGGTTCAAGGGAGACAGTAGATTTGTTTATGGGTAAACTGATGGCTCAAGGGAATATACCAGAGTTGTTCTGTTCAGGCTAGAAAATAGGAACTGCTCATTGCTGGCTATGGGCGGTGTTCCTTCCAGGGAGCTCACAATGCAATTAGGGAGCTCCAGTATTTTGGATCCCAATAAAGGATTTAATACTAGAATTGGTCTGATAACTGCCGAGCTGGTTGTGTGCAGGCGTGGGTTCGTTAACATCTGGAGCAGAGATCCCCCATCATGCACTGCTTCCCTGTTTTTCTGGTCCCAGAGTTCTGTGCAGTTCTTGCCTTGGAATCTCTGGTTTCCATTCTGTATGCTAATGGAGATGCCTCCCTGTCCCATCCTTGATGCAAATGAGGCTAGGGGAGTTTCCTTAATCCTGTCACCCTTGTCCAGAGGGGTTTAGTGGGTCTCCCACTGCCTTTTCATTGCTTTTTGTCTTTCTTCTGATTGATTTTGGTTCAAGCAGATGCTGAGGGGGGAGAGAGGTCTTTTGTGAGTCAGATAGGCTGGGTACTGTGCCCTGGTTCCCCAAGAGCACAGAGCTGCTAGGTAACAAGTGACCCACTGCACTGTAGGTTCCCATCCCTGCTGAGCTCTTTGCAAACTCCCTGGGCCTGGCAGTTCAGTTACACTACAACCACATTCCTACAAATATCCTGTGCTCCCTTAGCACCTGAGCTGCAGGGCTTACTATGGCCTGGTTTACACTACAATTTTAGGTCGAATTTAGCAGCATTACCTTGATTTAAGTCTGGACCCGTCCACATGACAAAACCCTTTTTTCTACTTAAAAGGCTCTTTAAATAGATTTCTTTACTTCACCTCCGACAAGGGGATTAGCACTGAAATCAACTTTTCCTGGTTGAATTTGGGGTAGTGCGGACGCAATTTGACGGTACTGGCCTCCGGGAGCTATCCCAGAGTGCTCCATTGTGACCACTCTGGACAGCGCTCTCAACTCAGATGCACTGGCCAGGTAGACAGGAAAAGGCCCGTGAAATTTTAAATCTCATTTCCTGTTTGGCCAGCATGGCAAGGTGCAGGTGAGTGCAGATCTCATCAGCACAGGTAACCATGATGGAGTCCCAGGATCACAAAAATGCCAAAACATTGGAAAAAGTCTCAAAGGACATGAAAGACAGAGACCATAATAGGGACGCACAGCAGTGCTGCGTGAAAATTTTCTGCCACAAAATCAGAGAGGCAAACGGAAGGTCCGAGGCAGAGCCGCAGACATGCTGCTTCTACGCTGAGCTGCATGCCATGCTGTGATGGAGTAGGGGCTGTCTGCCTGGGGGATGGGAGAGCAGGGGATGTCTTTAGGTGAGAGACAGGATTTAAGCCTGTAACCTGAGCCAGGTAAGGGGGGAGGGAGTCAACACCTTTGCCGGGGAAGCAGGGCAAAGGAAGGGGCCAGCTGGAGGAAAAGTAGTTTAGTTTCGGTTTTGGGCTGGGTGGTTGGAATTCAGGGGGCTAAGCTTCCTGGACCCCAGAGGGGCTTGATTGAGGGATCCTGGCTGTGTCTAGAAGCTCTGCTGTAACCTGCATTTCTGTTATCCAATAAACCTGTTTTACTGGCTGGCTGAGAGTCACTGTGAGTCCCAGGAAGAGGAGTGCAGGGCCGGACTCCCCCACACTCCGTGAAACATGCTAGGATGTGCAGCCACCACTACCCCAACCCTGTGCTTTGGCTCCATCAATGGAGAATCGCACAAGAAAGCGGGTTTTGGGGACGAGGAAGATGATGATGAAGAGATTGAAGATGGCTCACAGCAAGGAAGCAGAGAAACCAGTTTCCCCAACAGCCAAGATATGTTTCTCACCCTGGACCTGGAGCCAGTACCCCCCGAACCAACCCAAGGCATGCTCACAGACCCTGTAGGCAGAGAAGGGACCTCTGGTGAGCGTACCTTTGTAAATATTACACATGGTTTAAAAGCAAGCGTGTTTAATGATTAATCTGCCCCAGCTACTGCAAAAGTCTGTTAACATGTATGGGGATGGAACACAAATCCCGGTGTTTGCTGGCATTCAGACAACATCGGTTCCTTAGCTCTCTCTCGTGTTATCCTCAGGAGAGAGATATCATTCATGGTCACCTGCTTGAAATAGGGTGCTTTTATTAAGAGGACATTCAGAGGTGCCCGTTCCTGCTCTGCTGTTCGGCTGTGGCTGAACAGAAATGTTCCCTGCTATTAGCCACGCGGTGGGGGAAGGAGTGAAGTGATCATCCCAGAGAATAGCGTGTGTGTGTGGGGGGGGGCGTTATTTGGGTTTGTGCTGCACACTAACCCACAAACCGCAGCCCCTCCTTTTAAATTGCCAATGCATTTTAAATGGCCAACTCAACAGCTGCTTGGTATGGGAAATGAGGGTGCTGCTGTTTGAAACCATTCCCACATGTTATGAAGGTTAAAGAAGCCAAAAGACTGTGGCTTACCATGGCTGCCTGCAAGCCAAATTCTGTTGCCTGGCACTGCGTGAGTGATCTCTCACACCACACCGGCAGGCCCTCAATATAAGAGGCAAAATGCGACCTTGTAAGGAAAGCACATGTGCTGTGATCCTATTGTTCTCTAAAATGTGTATTTTTAACCACCAATCTATCTTTTCCCCCAGCAGCTGCAAATGTTTCTCCTTCACAGAGGCTAGCGAAGATTACAAGACAAAAAAAACGCACTCGGGATGAGATGTTCTCAGAGCTACTGCTGTCCTCCCACACTGACAGAGCACAGCGGAATGCGTGGAGGCAGACGATGTCACAGTGAGGGAAAGAACAACAGGAACACGAGGAGAGCTGGTGGGCTGAAAAGGATAAGTGGCATCAGCTTGCTGACAGAAGGCAAGAGTCGATGCTCCGACTGCTGGAGCATCAAACCGATATGCTCCAGCGTATGGCTGAGCTGCAGGAAAGGCAGCAGGAGCACAGACCGCTGCTACAGCCCCTGTGTAACCAACAGCCCTCCTCAACAAGTTCCATAGCCTCCTCACCCAGATGCCCAAGAACACATTTGGGGGCCTCCGGCCACTCCACCCCAGAGGATTGCCTAAGCAACAGAAGGCTGGCCTTCAATAAGTTTTAAAATTTTTAAGTTTAAGTTTTAAATTATGGTGTGGCCTTGTCCTTCCCTCCTCCACCACCCCACCCTACACTTCCCTCTGTCCCCACCCCTCCCGGGCTACCTTGGCAGTTAGCCCCCTATTTGTGTGATGAATTAATAAAGAATGCATGAATGTGAAGCAACAATGACTTTAATGCCTCTGCAAGCAGTGATTGAAGGGAGGAGGGGAGGGTGTTTAGCTTACAGGGAAGTAGAGTGAACCAAGTGGGGGTGTTAATCAAGAAGAAACAAACAGAACTTTCACACTGTAGCCTGGCCAGTCAAGAAACTGGTTTTCAAAGCTTCTCTCATGCACAGCGCACCCTCCTGTACTCTTCTAACTGCCCTGGTGTCTGGCTGCACATAATCAGTGGCCAGGCAATTTGCCTCAACCTCCCACCCCGCCATAAACGTCTCCCCCTTACTCTCACAGAGATTGTGGAGCATACAGCAAGCAGAAAGCAGTAATAACAATGGGAATATTGGTTTTCGCTGAGGTCTATCCGAGTCAGTAAACTGCGCCAGCGATTTTAAACGTCCAAATGCACATTCTACCACCATTCTGCACTTGCTCAGCCTATAGTTGAACAGCTCCTGACTACTGTTCCAGGCTGCCTGTGTATGGCTTCATGAGCCATGGCATTAAGGGTAGGCTGGGTCCCAAGGATTAACCAAGGATAACTATAAGCATTTCACCGTCCCCAACTGTTATTTTCTGGTTTGGGAAGTAAATCCCTTGCTGCAGCCATTTAAACAGAGTAGTGTTCCTGAATACACGAGCTTCATGAACCGTTCCCAGCCATACCAAGTTGATGTTGGTGAAACGTCCCTTGTGATCCACCAGTGCTTGCAGCAGCATTGAAAAGTACCCCTTGCGGTTTATGTACTCACTGGCTTGGTGCTCCGGGGCCAAGATAGGGATATGGGTTCCATCTATCGCCCCACCACAGTTAGGGAAACTCATTGCAGCAAAGCCATTGACTATGACCTGCACATTTCCCAGAGTCACTATCCTTGATATCAGCAGCTCTTTGATTGCGTTGGCTACTTGGATCACAGCAGCCCTCACAGTAGATTTGCCCACTCCAAATTGATTCCCGACTGACTGGTTGCTGTCTGGTGTTGCAAGCTTCCACAGGGCTATCACCACTCGCATCTCAGCTCTGAGGGCTGCTCTCATCTTGGTATTCTGGTGCTTCAGGGCAGGGGAAAACAAGTCACAAAGTTCCATGAAAGTGCCCTTATGCAGGTAAAAGTTTCGCAGCCACTGGGAATTGTCCCAGACCTGCAACACTATGAGGTCCCACTAGTCTGTGCTTGTTTCCCGGGCCCAGAAGTGGCATTCCACAGCATGAACCTACATGTACTTTGCAAGAAGTCTACGTCCATGTCTATGTCCTCATCACTCTCATCACCGCGCTGCCGTTGCCTCCTCACCTGGTTTTGCTTTGGCAGGTTTTGGTTCTGCATATACTCCAGGATACTGCACGTGGTGTTTACAGTGCTCATAATTGCCACAGTGATCTGAGTTGGCTCCATGATCCCAATGCTATGGCGTCTGGGCTGAAAAAAGGCATGAAACGATTGTCTGCTCTCATGGAGGAAGGAGGGACTGACGACATGGCTTACAGGGAATTACAGTCCAGAAAGGGGGTGGCTTTGCATCAAGGAGAAACACAAAAAACTGTCACACAGAATGGCCCCCTCGAGGATCAAACTTAAAACCCTGGGTTTAGCAGGCTGTTGATTTCACAGAGGGCGAGAGGAAGCAAATGAATACAAAACAATCAGGTCTATTTCTTGCTTTGATCCACTCCACCTAGCTTTTACATCTTTAGGGTGGAAGCAGACGGTGCAGTTTGATAGCTAACCATTGTCTGCTCCTGGGTGCTTGGCAGAAAATGCTGCATTACGACTGCTAGCCATTGTCATCTCCTGGGTTCTCAGCAGAAGAAGTCTGCCCAGGTGCCTGTGACTGACCTCACCAAGGTTGGTTAAAAGAACATTCAGAAATATGATGAGGACTACCAGGCATAACGCACCATCTGCTGCCAACAGGGCCGGCTTTAGGCCGATTCCACTGATTGCGGGGAATCGGGTCCTGCGCCAAAGAGGGCCCCGCGCCTTAGGCACCTTTTTAATTTTTTTTTTTTACACTTACCCCGGTCCCTGGCTGCGGTGTGCTCTGGGGGCTTCCTTTGAGCAAAGCGCCCGAGGGAAAGCGGAGCAGCCTCGCTCTCCCAGCTAGAGCTCCAGCCTGGGCGGCGGGGCTTGCCGCGCTCAGCCGGGGCTCCAGCCGGGAGAGCGGGGTGGCGGGGTTTTGCCGCTCTCTGGCCAGGGCTCCAGCCGGGAGAGCGAGGTCGCGGGGCTTTGCCGCTCTTCTGGCCAGGGCAGCGGGGCTTGCCGCGCTCCGGCCGGGGCTCCAGCCGGGAGAACGGGGTGGCGGGGCTTTGCCGCTCTTCTGGCCGGCAGAGCGGGGTCACGGGGCTCTCCCGTCTAGCGCTCTGACCAGAGCACGGCAAGGCCCACGACCCCGGCTGGAGCTCTGGGCCCTTTAAATAGCCCCCAGAGCCCTGGGGCAGTGAGGGGCTCCGGGGCCTATTTAAAGGGTCTGGGGCTCCAGCTGCCTCTGCCACCCCGGTCCTTTAAATAGTCCCCGGAACCCCACCTCCCCTATGCATTCCCCAGCGCTCCCGCGGCTATTTAAAAGGTCCGGGGCGGGGTAGAAGGGGGTTTGGGGGCTACTTAAAGGACTAGGGTTCCAGCTGCCTCTGCTGCACCCCCTGACCTGCCCACACCAGTCCGGCCCCCCCCCTGCAGCCAGCTCTGCACCCCGTGCCCACAGCCAGCCCCTGCCAAACCCCTGTCCTGTCTCCAGCCAACCCCTGCACACACCCCTGCAGCCCTGCCAAAGCCAGCCAGCCCCACACACACTGCTGCCCACCACCAGCCCTGCACCCCCTGCCCAGCCCGCACCCCTGCCCTGTCTCCAGTCAACCCCTGCTGCACCCCACTGCCTGAAGCCAGCCAGTCCCGCACTCCTCTGTCTCCAGCCCTGCAAACCCTGCTGCACCCCTGCGGCCCCTGCCTGAAGCCAGCCCGCCCCACACCCCGTCTCCAACCAGCCCACACCCTTGCCCTGCCTGCAGCCAGACCCTACCTCCAGTCAGCCCTGCCCTGCCTCCAGCCAGCCCCATGTCCACTGCTGCCCTGCAGTTTCCAGGGCAGTAACCTTGCACACCTGCTTCAATGAGGGGGGCAGGGAGCAGCTGGGACCAACACATGTGCACACCCCCAGAGAGTGGCAGGGACCCACACCTGTGAAACGGCGGTCATTAATAGCCAATCAACAGCATATATGATGCAATGTATATAAGATATAATTTTATTATTCATATAGTTATGCAAAGTAAATAATACATGAAAGAAATGAAAGGCTTTTTTTCCACTTTTTTTTTTCAAGTCATCCCTGCCAGGGACCCGCCGAAAATGTTCGAATTGGGCCCTGCACTTCCTAAAGCCGGCCCTGGCTGCCAAAAGGCAAGGAGCTGCTGCTGTGTAGCAATGCAGTTCCACATCTGCCTTTTGCCCAGGCACCCCTCACTGAGGTCAGTTAAAAGAGCACTCAGGAATATGACAACAATGGCTACCAATAACAACACACCATCTGCTGCCAAAAGGCAATGAGCTGCTGCTGTGCAGCAATGCAGTCCCGTGTCTGCCAGCACCCAGGAGACGTACGGTGATGGTGAGCTGAGCGGGCTCCATGCTTGCTCGGGTATGGCGTCTGCTCAGGTAACCCAGGAAAAAAGGTGCAAAACCATTGTCTGCCGTTGCTTTCATGGAAGGAGAGAGGAAGAGCATTTACCTTGACAACATTTACCCAGAACCACCTGCGACACTGTTTTTGCCCCATCAGGCATTGGGATCTGAACCCAGAATTCCAACGGGCAGCAGAGACTGCAGGAACTGTGGGATAGCTACTCACAGCTACCCACAGTGCAACGCACCGGAAGTTGACGCCACCCTCGGTATTGTGGACGCAGTCTGCCGAGTTCTGAAAAAACGACTTCTATAAATTCTACCTAATTTCGAAGTGTAGACATACCCTATGTGTTTTACTGCGACTCTACCCGACCTGTGAGCATGCCCAGTGCAGCCCTCTGCCAAACCCAATGCTGAGAGCAAGGGAGCTGTTCAAACGCCGGCCAATTTGCAGCCTCTGGCCTGAACATTCAAAAGGGTGCTGCACCCACAATCCAAAGAGCTCAACGTGTTGGGGGCTGGGCTCCTTTGAAGTCATTAAATCGAACTCAGGTGTCTGAAGATATGCTCTAGCTCAACCAGTAGTTATTGGGCTACATATAAAATGATGGGGTCTAAATTAGCTGTTACCTGTCAAGAAAGAGATCTTGGAGTCACTGGGGATAGTCAAAAAAGCGAACAGAGTGTTGGGAATCATTAAGAAAAAGGGCTAAATAATAAGACAGAAAATACCATGTTGCCTGTAAATCAATCCATGGTACACCCACACCTTGAATCCTGCATGCAGACATGGTCGCCCCATCTCAACAAAGATATATTGGAATTGGAAAAGTTACAGAAAAGGGCAACAAAAATGACTAGGGGTATGGAACAGCTTCCATATGAGGAGAGATTACTAAGACTGGGACTTTTCAGCTTGGAGAAGAGACTAACGGGGGATATGATAGAGGTCTATAAAATCATGGCTGGTGTGGAGAAAGTAAATAAGGAAGTGTTATTTACTCCTCATACCACAAGAACTAGGGGTCAGCAAATGAAATTAATAGGCAGCAGGTTTAAAAGAAACAAAAGGAAGCATTTCTTCACACAACACACAGTCAACCTGTGGAATTTTGCCAGAAATGTTGTGAAGGCCAAGACTATAACAGGGTTCAAAAAAGAACTAGATAAATTCATGGAGCACAGGTCCATCAGTAGCTATTAGCCAGGATGGGCAGGGATGGTGTCCCTAGCCTCTGTTTGCCAGAAGCTGGCAATGGGCGACAGGCAGTGGTGATCTGGAGCTGGCTCACACCAGTTCGCGCGAACCGGTTGTTAAATTTAGAAGCCGGTTTCGAACCGGTTGTTAAAGGGGTGGGCAAATTCCAGCCCCGTGGGCCACATCCCACCTGAACTCCCAGCTGAGGAGGCTCCCCTGGCCCCTCCCCTGCCTTCCCCCCTCTCGCAGAGCCTCAGCGTGCCAGGCCGCCAGAGCTCTGGACCACTGCTTGGCAGCTTTGCAGCTCCTGCTGCTTTGAGTGGCATGGTAAGGGGGTGGGGCTGCAAACTCCAGTGGGCTACACAGCATCCATACACGCTGCCCTGAGCAGCATGGTAAGTGGGCCAGGCTGGAGCTGGGAGGAGGGGTTGAATAAGGGGCAGGGGGTGGTTGGAGGGGGTGGAGGTTTTGGGGTGCTGGTCAGGGGACAGAGAATGGGGAGATTGGGTAGGTGTGGGAGTTCCGAGGGTCTGTCGGGGTGGTGGTGGATGGGGTTGGGGCAGTCAGAGGACAGGGAGAGGGCTGAGTTGGGTAGGGGGTGGGGTCCTGGGGGACAGTTAGGGTGGGGGGTCTCAGGAGGAGGTGGTCAGGGGACAAGGAGTGGGAGGGGTTGATGGGTTGCTGGTTCTGAGGGGGGCAGTCGGGGGCAGGACATGGGTGGGGGAACAGGCTGTTTTGAGAGGCATGTGGGGCTTGTACTCACCGGGCGGTTCCCTACCGGGTCTTCGGCATCACTTCAGCGGCGAGTCCTTCACTCGCTCCAAGTCTTCGGCGGCACTGAAGGACCCGCTGCTCACGTGCTGCTGAAGACCCGGAGCGAGTGAAGGACTCGCTGCCGATGTGCCGCTGAAGACCCGGCAGGGAACCAGTTCTTAAGATTTTGGCAGCTCATCACTGGCGACAGGGGATGGATCACCCAATAATTGTCCTGTTCTGTTCTTTCCCTCTGAAGCACCTGGCATTAGCCCAGGGCCGGCGCATCCATTTAGGTGACCTAGGCAGTCGCCTAGGGCACCAGGATTTGGGAGGGTGGCATTTTGCGGCTCTCGGCGGCAATTCGGCGGCGGGGAGTCCTTCTGTGCTCCAGGTCTTCGGCGGCAATTCTGCAGCGGGTCCTTCACTCACTCCGGGACCCGCCGCTGAAGTGCCCCAAAGACCAGGAGCGCAGAAGGACCCCTCCCCCGCCGCAAAATGGCTGCCGCCGACCCGGAGCACAGAAGGACCCCCGTCTAGGGGGCCAAAAACCCTGGCACCGCTCCTGCATTGGCCACTGTTGGCAAACAGGATACTGGGCTAGATGGACCTTCGGTCTGACTCAGTATGGCCAGTCTTATGGATGTAGGAATTCCTGCATGAAATTCTATGGCCTGCGTTACAGCAAAAGGGAAGGTCGTAAAGAGAGAACAGATGGTCCAGTGGTTAAGCTGGTGACCAAGGCCAGAACAGCAACCTGTGATCAATTCTCTACCCTGCTACCAACTCCCTTGTGATCCTAGCCCATCACTTAAGTTTTCTGTCTCTCAGCTCCCCATGAGATGACAAGTTTGCCTGATGACAGAATAGTGTTGACACAATATACTTAGACCTCAGGCATTTCACTTGGTACCACATGACATGAATAAAAAGCCAGAACAATATAAAATTAACACGGCACACATTAAATGGATTAAAAACTGTCTCAAAACGTAACTGTAAATGGGGAATTGTCACTGAGCGGGTGTAATTCCAGTGTGGTTCCATAGGGATCAGTTGTTGTCTCTATGTTGTCAATGACCTGGAAGAGAACATAAAATCATTGCGGATAACGTTTGCAGATGACACAAACATTCGGGGAGTTGTAAATAACAAAGAGGACAGGTCACTGATACAGAGCGATCTCGATCACATGGTAAGCTGGGTGCAGAAAAACAATGTGCATTTTAATACGGTTAAATGCAAAGGTAGCATATCTCTAGGAACAAAGAATTACGGACATACTATCAGGGTGGGCTCCATCCTGGGAAGCAGAGACTCCGAAACGGACTTGGGAGTCACGGTGGATAATCTACTGAACATGAGCTCTCAGTGCTACACTGTGGCCTAAAGAACTAATGCGATGTCTGGATGTATAAACAGGGGAATCACAAGTAGGAGCAGAGAGAGGATTTCACCTCTGTATTTGACACAGCTGGAATCCACTGGAGTCCAGTTCTGGAGTCCACACCTCACAAAGAATGTTGCTAAATGGAGCGGGTTCAGAGAAGAGCCATGAGAGTGATTAAAAGACTAGAAAACCTGCCTTACAGTGAGAGACTCAAGCAGCCTGAGCTATTTAACAGAAGGGGTGACTTGATTACAGTCTCGGAGGACCTAGGCGGGGAACCAATATTGACTCGTGGGCTCTGCAATCTAGCAGAGGAGGGTGTACCCGGATCCAAACGCACACTGGCAGTGAGGTGTAAATGTGTACCCCGGAGGGTAAAACAAGCCCCCCAGGGTCACGCAGTCAGTGACAACGTGGGGACTCAGCCCCACACTAGCCGGCCCTGCTGGTGTAGCTGTGGGTCCCGGGGTCTTGGAGAGGCGGAATATCTGTTACTGGACCAACTTCTGAGACGCTTTCCAGAGCCCCCCTGGAGTGGGACCCCTGCTCAGGGTCACCGCGGCTGCGAGCGGGGCCGGGCTGGCTAAGGGTTAACGGGAGGGAGGCGGCTGCACTCGGCCCGGCCTGGCTCCCTGCTGCCCCCGCTCCTGCCCCAGCTCCCCCGCCTGCAGGGCCGCGGCCGCGGCGGCTCTCGCTCCCGCTTTCCCAGGGACGCCGTGCGGTCGGCCAGCCCCTGTGCTCCCGCGGAGCATCCAGCGCAGCCCTGCCCCTTTCGCTGCCTGCGAGCCAGACGCGCCCCGAGCCGGAGCAGGCGGCGGAGCCTGGCGCCGCGGGTCGCGCCCAGGGCCAGCCGGCGGGGTGGATGAGGTTGATGCTCCTCTGCTGCACCTGGAGGGACGAGCCTATGGGAGAGGACGAAGGTACCGCGGGCTGGGGCCGCTGCGCTGCCTCTGCAGATGCCGGAGCCCCGGCTGCCGGGCAGGGCCAGCTCTCCCGGCCGTGCCCAGCGCTCCCCCGCGGGCTGAAGCCTGGGCCAGCGCTTGGCGCAGGGGCCCCCGAACGCCTGGGTTCCGTTCGCAGCCCGCAGGGACTCGCCGTGACCTTGAGCGAATCGCTTGCCCCGGTGCGGTGGGTGTGGACGGGTGGCAGCCCAGGGCTCTGACACGCTGCTGGGCAGGTGCAGGGGGGGCTGCCCCTGACGCGGCTTGGTGCACCCGGCCAGGCGGGCCCTTTGTGATCCGGGGGAGGCCTGCGGGCAGGCTGGTGGCCAGCTCTCCGCCCTGGGCTCGAGGGTGAAGAGGCAGCAGCCCATGGCCACGAGGAGCCCCCAGAGGCTGCCCCCTCGGTCCTCCTGCAGTGAGGCTCTGTGCCTGGCTTGGGGCTCCCATCTCACTGCACACACTCCTCCAGCCAGGAGGCGCATGCTGGGCCGGAGCTTTCTATTCTCAGGGGCCTTTCTCTGGCCCTCTGGGGGTCACCTAACACCCCCCTCCATCAAAGGTCCCTTACTCCCAGCTAGGCTGAGCAGACAGCAGGTGTGAAAGATTGGGATGGGGGTGGGGGTAATAGGCACCTATATAACACAAAGCCCCAAATAACAGGACTGTCCCCATAAAATCAGGGCATCTGGTCACCCTACTCCCAGCCCCTTGCAATGCTGTTTGCCAGCTGTTCCCTGGCTGCTGGGGGTTCATCATTTCAGGGCGTGGCCTGTCACAGCCCCTTGGCTCCTTTCCCCCTGAGAGCTGGGGCCCTGGCTCCCAAAGCAGTGGGGAGCAGACCCTGGCCTGGCCTAGATGATCCTCATGGTTAATGGTTCCCTCTTGTCCTGGCTGCCCTGCCTCCCACACCAGCGCATGGCCCCTCTCCGTGCCTCCTATCGCCTTACTGCCTCCTGCAGCTCCGCTTTCAAGCCATTCTGCTTCCACCCCCTGTGGAGCCGGGCTCCCTGCACCCTTCTGTGACTCAGTACTGGGGGCCTCCCTCCTGACAGCTGGCTCACCATGGGCAGCGGGCCCCCCTGCGCCCACTGACACCCTGCACACTGAGCCTGCTGACCTGCCCCCCATCTTCTTGTCACCCCACATCTCTTCCCTCCCTCCTCCTCATACCTCATCCTCTACCCCCTTATCTTGCCCTCCCCTCCCCCATGTTCCTGGCTGTCCAGGTCCTGCTTTCATCCTCCTCATGCCTCATCCTATCCTCACCTCCTCCTTCTTTCCCCCTCATGCACTTTGCTCTTCACCTCCACAGCAAGTCACCTGCCTCACAGCATCTTCCTCGCAACCTTCCCTCACCCACTCCTGCACCCTCAGGGCTAGCAGGGCTCCCCACCCGCACCTTCCCCCAACCAGCGGCCTCCACTGCTTTCTCCCCTGAGCTCTGGACTGACTCTTCCTGCCCCTGCCCCTGCCTGTCAGAGGACACAGAGCAGCAGTCATGGGCACGCAGGGCAGTGCTGGCACCCCCAGGGAGCCCACCACTCCCCAGGGCCCCAAGCTGGCCCAGGCCAGGTCCTGACCCCTGCCAGACACCACGCTCCCAGTGCCTTTCACCCGATGTGACTCTGTCCCAGCCCTGCTCTGCCCTGCCAGCAGAGGCCATGGGCACTGGAGGGGGCAGCTCTGGCTGTGGCTGGTGTGGGGCCCCTGTCAGCAGGGGATCAATGAGTACAGGCAAGGTGAGCAGGGAGCGACTGGGAGAGCACGGCCATGCCTGGCTTGTGCTGCGCCTCCCCCAGGCCAGAGGCCAGGCTTGGTCAGGGCCCAGAGATGGGGGGTCAGGATCAGCGTGGGTCCCAGTGGGGGATAGGGGAGTCAGAGCCTGTGTGGGTCTGGGGGATAGGGATCAGAGTCCATGCAGGTCCCAGTGGGGGCAGGGGGCAGGGTTAGTGTGGGTCCTAGTGGGGGCGGGGCATCAGGGTCACTGCAGTTCCAGTGTGGGAGGGGAGTCAGGGTCAGTAGGTGTTGCAGTGACAGGATGGTTGGGGGGGGTTGCGGGGGTGAGTGTCAGTGCGAGTCCATGTGATGGGGGAGGAGGCTCAGAGTTACTGTGGGTCCTGATGTTGGGTAGGTTGGAGTGGGGGATGGTCAGTACAGGCCCTGTGGAGAAGGGGATGGGTCCCAGTGGCGGGCGGGCTGGGAGCTCTCAGGTGTGAGGGGGGATGTGCCCGGCCTAGTTGTTCCTGCTCTGTAGCAGTTTCGGTGCTTCTCGCACAGGGGCCTGTGGAACTAATTGTGTGCCCGCTTCCGGTGCCATTCCACCAAGGCTCGGCGTATCCTGCATACCCACCAGACCATGCTGCTGCATAGCCTGCCAGGCAGTCACTACGTCACATTCCCCTTTCATTGATTGGGGAAACTGAGGCACAGAGCAGGGAAGAGATGTTCTGTATCCCCCTAAGTCAGGAGTCCTGCTGCCCTGTCCTGTCCCTTTACCACCAGCTCCTACTGCTACGCATGTCTCTCTCCAAAGTTGCCTCAATGCATGTAGGTGAAATTAGGTGCTGGGCTTCCATCGGGAGAAGGGCCCTCAGAGCTCCCCAAGCCAGACTGGCTTTGCTGGGGCTGGCTGTGCCCTCGCATGGGGGTGCAACAGCCTGTGCCTCTTCTGTGCCCTGCAGGAAGCGACCTGCCTGTATGTGCAAGCTGTGGCCACAGTATCTACGATGGGCAATACCTCCAGGCCCTGAACGCTGACTGGCATGCCGACTGCTTCAGGTAGGAGCCACGCAGGGCAAGCATGGAGCTCTTCAGCCTGCGTTCCCCAGCGCTGGGCCTGCCATGACTGGCCAAGGCTAGAAGTCTAGGGACAGACACTGGTGTCACCTCCCGGTCAAGGTGGCCTCGTGTACACACACACACACACACACACAATGTCCTGCACAGATACACACAATGTCCTGCGCGCGCGCACACACATACCCCGTCCATGTCCTGCACAGATACACACACACACTCCGTCCATGTCCTGCACAGATACACACATGCACACACACACCCCGTCCATGTCCTGCACAGATACACAAACACACACAATGTCCTGCACAGATAGACATACACATACAGACACACAGTCCATGTCCTGTACAGATACACACACACAAATGTCCTGCACAGATATACAAACACACACACATGCAATGCCCCTCTGGCACACAACTCCCTGGGTTAAGGGTCCTGGTCCCAGCCAGCCGTTAGACTTGGGGTGGGGAATTCTCAGGATGGGCTGCAGTTCTCGCCACAGCCCAGCAGAGCCAGGCTGGGGCTGGGGCTCCGGGGCCCTAGCAGCCTATGACCCTTGCAATCTGCTTTGGTTTCTTGCGTGCTTCCCTGAGTTCCTCTATCCCCTCAGCACCTGCTCTGTAGGCGTCTTCCCAGGCCTCAGCACTGGTCATGTCACCCAGACTGCCCTGTGGTCTGGCCACAGGTGGGAGCCCTGTGCACTGAGCAGGGCTTGAAGCCTCTCCAGCACTCAGTCAGAGAGGGCTGTCCTCCGAGCCAGGCGCCCCAGGCATGCCAGGTTTTCGGACAGGCCAGCCAGAGTGAAGGGGCGTTTGCTGCTGCAGCTGGATCCCAGCTGGGGTGAAGCGGCTGCCGGAGTGCGAGCATGGTGTTGCTGGGCCCCTGCACTCCCTGTCACTAGGAGCCTGCAGGCTACCAGCCGTTCCTCTCAAAGGGCCTGCCCTTCAGTGCCACACCGGTGTGCTCCCCCCTCACGTCTGTGGTTGCAGCACAGATAAATGTCATTCCACAGGGAGGGCTCGGACACCTGGCACTCAGCATGGAGTGTGTCCCTAGCCTGGGAGAAGGGGAGTGCCCAGCTCCCTGGCATTCTCGCTGCAACCTGCCTTCAGCTCGACCCACTCAAACCTTACTGGAACTCTGTGTGCCAATGCTTGCTTGAAGGGATCTCCCTGCTATTCTACCGCAGTCCCGGCCTCTCCCAGCAGGGGCGCTGTAGGGAGTGCGGCAGAGTTCTGATTGTGGGAGCGCTCCCAGCTGCAGCAGTCCTGGCCTCTTCCAGCAGGGGGCACTGCAGGAGCAGGGCAGGAGTGCTGGCTGTGGGGGAGCTCCCTGCTATTTCTGCCCTGGCACCTCCAGCAGGGCGCTTTGTCGGGCAGTGTGAGGATGGCACCCTTCATTATTATTGTTACTGTTCGTGTTACCGGAGCACCTAGCAGCCTGAGATGGCCCAGGACCCCATTGTGCTAGGCGCTGTACAAATGCAGAACAAGCTGACCCCTTGACCTGTCCCTGGGGCACAGTGGTATCTGCAAGAAGCCTGTCTGGGAGCAACGCAGATTCCATGGGAAGTTGGGCTGCTCTCTGCAGCCCGCAGCCCCATGTGCTACTGCAGCTGGGCAGCCATTAATAGCAGCAGCAGCTGGAGAGCATGTGAACAGGGCCATCTGCTCCTCATTAGCCTGTGTGCCTGCTAAGCCTGAGCCAGGGAGGGGAGGGGTGGATTGTGCATCGCATCCTGTGCGCTGGAGTCCCCAGAGTGGGGGGCAGTCTGCTAGGCATACTGGGGCCAGGACAGAGCCAGGCAAGGGGGTCAGCAGGTGTTTCTTCATCAATCTGATGGGGGGCATGGGAGGGGGCACGTGGTTGGGGGTGGAAGTCGTGATGGTGCCCTCCTCGTGCTGGCCCCTGTGAGCAGGGTTAGACAGCATAGTGGTTAATGCTGGCAGCTGCCCTGGAGCTTTGTTGACAGCAGCGCAGCCAGCCACTGAATTGCTGCTAGCACCAGTGCAAGTGCAACCCTTCCCAGGGCTGGCAGCGCAGCAGGGCTCTTTGGAGCTGGGAAAGCCCAGTTCCCTAGGAGTGCCCCAGGGCTCTCTGCACTTGGCAGGTGTGCACCTGTGCATTTGCATGCCAGAGGGGGTGTGTGCGTCTGCAGGAATGCGCGAATGGGGTTGGGTGCACTGGCAGGGACACCGCAAGTTTGTGGGCTGGGGTGAGCTGTGATGCTGGAAGGCAGGGCATGTGCATGCACAGTGCTGTTGCAAATGGGAGCAGAGATGTGGGAGGGCATGTACAGGTGGCAACAGGGCCATGTCCATTTGGACAGTGAAGCTACACACGGTGGTGCTGATGTTATGCATGGAACAGTGGGGGTGCCAGGTGGGTTGGCTGGTGTTGTGTTTGCAGGAGTGTGCCAGCAGTACCATTGCACAGCCCTAGGGAGGGGAGGCCTGTGAGTCCCCATGAGGAGCCAGCCCAGGGGAGGCGCAGCAATGGCTGATGCAGCGCAGGCTGCTGGCTGTCACTGAGGAAGCGCCATCCCTATGTGATTACAAGTCTGGTTTCCGTTCCTCCTCAGGCTGCTGGCTGCGGTCTGAGGGTGAGGGGAAGTGAGAGCAAGTGTCTCTCCCTGAGTCATGGAGGCCAGAGCCGTGGGGAGCAGGCTGGGGAGGAGGAGATGATGTCATGGGTTCCTGGTCCCTCCTCTCCCTCTCCCCTCTAATGCTTCCAGCTCTTTGAAGTGTCTGTAGGAACTAGAAGCCACAGAAGTGTGTGCAGAGCCTCCCTGACCAGCTGGGGGAGGCGCCCCCACGGCTGAGTGCAGGGCCCCACCACCCCAGCTGCTCACTGAGGCGCAGCCCGCACGGCCCCGGACTCGTTCTGGTTCGGAGGATGCTGACTGCCGTGCTCAAGAAGAGCCGCTTCCTGAGTGCTGGAGCCAAGTAAGTGTGTGGGGCTGCTCTGGCTCGCAGCTGAGCCTCTGCCCTGGCTAGGGGCACTGCATCACCATGGGCTTGGGGCCACAGCATGGGACAGTTTGTGATGGAGTCCGGACAGCACCCAGGGGTCCCAGCCCAAGACACAGATAGAGGGAAGGCAGCAATCCTAAGGGAAAGGAGTGTGCCTGGAGACATACTGCTAAGGAAATAGAAACTGTGGCAGGAAATGTCCCCTTCCCTCCCTCCAGCTGCCCCCACATCTCTCTCCTCACAGCCTGCTCACTGCTTCTCCTGCCCCCCCAGTTAGCAGGCAGCTGAGACCACACCAGCTGTGGGAGGTGGAGGAGCTGAGCAGGGTGGAGGTGATGGTGAGATTCTGATAACCTTCTGGGGGCTGTGGCTGGAGGGAATTGGCCTTTCGGTGTGTTGCAGCATTTGGTACCTTGTTATGCACTTGGTAAAAAGTCTGGCTGCTTTTTGTGTGAAATATCCCCCTCCCCAGCACTGAGGAACTGAAAACCCCTCTGCTCCAAAGTTGGCAGCTTTACCAGCCGTCTAGGTGTGTGTGTTGGTATCTCCTTTATCAGATGGGGAATCTGAGACACCATGAAAGGAAGTGACTTATATAGGTGGGGGAGGGATGCTGGGGTCTGTTGGACTGAGCAAGGGTTGGAGAGTCAGGTGAGTGAGCTGGGTTCTTACTCTGGATCTGACTTGGGCCAAGTGGACACTGCACCCTGCCAAGGGGAGTGCCAGGGTAGATCAAAGGCAGGTGGGTTTGCCTGCTCTGAGCGGGGCTAGAGGACATGCCCTGAGGTGCTCACCATCACTGCACCCTCCAGCAGAGCTGCACAGGGGCTAGAGCAAAGGTCTTTGCACCTCCTTCTCAGCTGAGAGCCCAAGCAGCATGGCAAGAGGGTGCCATGTTCAGTGACCCAGCCACTGCACCCCTCCCAGGATCACGGATCACCCCCAATTGTCTTGGAATTACTCATCTCTTCCTATGGAACTTCCTGCAGCCTAGCAAGTGGGGTTCTCCTCCTGAGATCTGTACAATGTGTGCGGACACTGGTGCTATATGTCTGAGCACACACGTGTGCGCAGCTGTGTGTGTGAGCACACAAGCCCCAGTCAGGGTCTCTAGTCCTAGCCCAGGAGCAGGGCACCCAGAACACCTGTGCAGGGTGCCCAGCTGCACACCCCTCTGGCAGGGCCAGGGCGGGGTGAGAGTGTGACCCACCCGCAGGGTGCGAGAGGGCTGGGCTGGGGCTGTGCCCAGGGCACCAACAGCAGGGCCGCTCCCACGCCAGCACTGCGAAGGTTAACGCAGCTGGGTTATGCCCGGACGCGCGTCCTCATTGGTCAGCGTCCTCCCGGGAGAGTTTGACTCAAGCAATCGGAGGGCGGCTTCCTTGTTGGGGTGACGTAATGGGGCTGCCCGGAGAATGACATCATCGCTGATTGACATGCGAACCACGTGCCGGCGGAGTAGGCAGAAGGGGGGAAGGAGGGGGCTGCAGGAGGGATCACAGCCCCACCGCCCCTCACTCTGCATCCCTGCCCCCGACGGCCCCAGCCCCACCGCCCCTCACTCTGCATCCCTGCCCCCTATACCCCCAC